>NC_063369.1:17015592-17035843 GCF_021869965.1 Rhincodon typus
TCAGCACTGGGGTACAGCCCTATAGACCTGTATACAGTCAGCCCTGGAGTACAGCCCTACAGACCTGTATACAGTCAGCAGTGGTCAGTGATGATGGTGGGTGGGCAGTGGCAGTGGTCAGTGGGATTGGTGGGTGGGCAGTGGCAGTGGTCAGTGGGAATGGTGGGTGGATGGTGGCAGTGGTCAGTATGAGTGGTGGGCAGTGGCAGTGGTCAGTGGTGGGTGGGCAGTGGCAGTGGTCAGTGAGAATGGTGGGTGGGCAGTGGCAGTGGTCAGTGGGAGTGGTGGGTGGGCAGTGGCAGTGGTCAGTGGGAATGGTGGGTGGGCAGTGGCAGTGGTCAGTGGGATTGGTCTCTGTGGTACAAAACAGCGTAGTGACTGCCTGTGTGGAGTTTGCACATTCTCCTCGTGTCTGTGTGGGTTTCCTCCGGGTGTTCCAGTTTCCTCCCACAGACCAAAGATGTGCAGGTTAGGTGGATTGGCCAGGCTAAATTACCCATAGTGTCCAGAGATGTGTAGATTAGGTAGGTTACAGGGGGATTGGTCTGGGTGGGATGCTGTGAGGTTCGGTGTGGACTTGTTGGGCCGAAGGGCCTGTTTCCACACTAGGGATTCTAAGATGATTCTATGATGATGACACGGGTGGGGAGGGGCAGTTGGAGTTGTGTGTGTATAGTGGTAGGCTTGGGGAAGGTGTATGTGTGGTGGGGGGGAATTGTGTGTGTGTATGTAGGGTTTGGGGGGTGATGTGTGTGTGTGTGTGTGTGGGTGGGTGGGTGGATTTCCAGGGCTGAGGGCCCTCAGCAGCTGATGGCATGGCCGTTCATGGTAGCACAGAGGACACAGCTTTGTTTGCTGTGATATATTCTATTTGAATGTCTGCAGTAGATCAGATCTCTTTCTGGCACCAGCCCTCTTCCTGTGCACCAGGATGAATCTCAATCCCTTTCACTAACTGTTTCCTGTCTGCTTTCAGTCACATCAGCTGATATTCCTCTTCTGATGTTTCCTTTCACAACCCAGTTCCTTTTTCAGTGTTTCTGTCGCCAGTTCCACTCACATGACCCTGGGTGAGCATTAAACCAGCCCCTTCACACTGAATGCTGCTTGGCAGCAGGAAGTAGTCCTCATACATGCAAAGCTTCCAGCAAGAGCCACTTTCAAACATATCGGGTGCTTGCTCCCCTTTGCTGCCTAAATCTTATGATGCTGACGCCAATTCAAATCATTAGTTAAACCCAGGAGCTTGGGGCCGGTGCTGTTATGTGTAGTGTTCATGTCCCAGCCTCTGAGCTAGGGGGCCTGGGTTCTAGTCCCAGATGTCTGTCAATAATGTCACTGAATGGGTTGATGAAAAAATGTTTTTAGAAGTCAGGACGTCACTGCTGTGTTCAGCTCAGAACCACATTGACCTCAACCACTGAGCTGTCTGCATGTTTATGTTACAAACAAAACTCCAGGGTTGTTCGCCATTTGCTTATGCCACCTTTCCTCTCTTCCGCCACAAGGATAGGGTTTGGACACAATCTGAACTCCATCCGGCTCCCAGGAGAGAGGTTCAGGTTCTCATACTCTGTACCCAACCCCTTCCACCTCCACTTCCTGAGGGTGCCTGTGCCTCATACAGACTCTCATCGGTATGTACGGAAAAGACAGCTCGTCTCGCTACTCACTGAACTGCAACATGCAGCCAAAGAAAGTAACAGAACAGGCCACTTGGTACACCGGAGGCCGTGCTGAAATTTCTCTCCACACCACCCGCTTTCTGCTCACTCCCTGCTTACTTTTCAAGCATTGCCAATTGACTTTAGAAGGAATCAGAATTTGCCTCTCGCGATACCGAAAATGTTGCACCACCCCAACTGTCTCCTTAATGACAAACAGACACTAGGTTCTATTCAACTTGAATATTACTGAATAGGGTGACGCGTTACCAAAGCTCACACTCATAGAATACCATCCCTACAGCGTGGAAACAGGCCTTTCAGCCCATCCAGTCCATACTGATCCTCCAAAGAGCATCCCACCCAAGTGCACGCCACTACCCTAACCCTGCATTTCCCACGGCCAATCCACCTAGCCTGCACATCTTAGGACTGTGGGGCACCCGGAGGAAACACACGCAGACACGGGGAGAATGTGCAAACTCCACACAGACAGTCACCCGAGGCTGGAATTGAACCCGGGCCCCTGGCGCTGTGAGGCAGCAGTGCTAACCAATGAACCAGCATGCCATCCCATCAAGGCACATTCAAGAATGTTAAATTTCAAACAACCACAACAATTTATACTACAGGAGAAAGAAGTACTGATTGGTTGTCAAGTTGACTGTGATTGGCCGAGGCATTGCCATGACGACAGCAATAGGCTCCTGGAGCTCTCGGACAGCTTAAAATGCATAGGGTTTGAACATATTCATTTTGTTTCTGGAAAATGAATGTGTGTGGCTTCTAACAATAACTGAGCCATGTTACAACCTTGACAGATTATCTGAATTGGTCACTACTGTAGCTATTAGTAGCTCTGTTCAGCAAATGCTTCCCAAATGCGGAATCACATCTAACAGGAGCAGTTTTCTTTCTTTTATTACCTTTGTCACCATCCCCCCTTCTCCCTCATTGCTAAAAGGATGAAAGTCTCACCATTTACATTAATGTGCAATCTACTTAAAGCTCTCCATCTCTAAGCATCCGACAGCGGGGTGAAAGCTCAGCAGAGGGGTTTGCGAGTGGAAGCTAGAATTATTCCTGACTATAGAATCTATAGCAGATGGGAAACTTCCCAGGCAACCCCAAATAAAACATCATTTGCACTCAATTTCAAAAGGCTATTAGATAAGTTCAGAATGCAGTGAAGGAACTATTAAGGAAATAGGTGATTGTACCCAAGGACACCCGTGAATTTTTAAAGAGATACTTCATTTTAGAGAAGACCTCCTTAACTATTTTTATTCAATCAAAAAGTATGAATCATATCTTTTACCTCTTTCCACCCAGCCGTAATTCTCACCTTGTTCAACCTCTGTGAAATATATAAATTATTTTCTTACAAACAAGCCCATAAGAGCTAGGAGCAGGAGAAGGCTGTTCAGCACTTTGGGCCTGCACCACTACTTAATATGATCTCGGCTGATCTCATCTTGGCTTCAACTCCATTTCCTGCCTGCTCTCCATAACCATTCAATCCATTATTAATTAAAAATCTGCCTATCTCTCCTTTAAATTTCGCCCCTGTCCCGATGTCCATCACGCTCTGGGGCAGTGAATTCCACAGATTCATTACCTTCAAGAAAAGTAATTCCTCCTCATCTCAGTTTTGAATCTGCCACCCCTTAGACTAAAACTAATACCTCTTGTTTCCAAGTTTCCCCACAAGGAGAAACAATGGTTTCATGTTTAACATGTTTACAAACAAACAGTCACTCAGTTGTGCAGATCTTGAATACTGCTGGAGTGAGAGACATGTTGCTAAAACTTTTCATATTGCACTCAGTCAGGACAAATGCAAGATTACCAGATCTCAAACAATCACAACTTACGTTACAAAACAAAAGGATGTTCTGTTGCCACGGAAAAAGCAACAGAGTTTACCCAAGCTCCCAAGTTATTCAAAGAAGGGACAAGTTTTGAACAAATTTCTGTAGCGTGCAGAGAGCAGCAACACCTCAGCCAAGCATTCAGCACTCTTCAGGAGTATACACTGTTGTGGGCATTTAAAATTAGGCAATTTTGTGTTTGTCCTGATGAGTGCAAGATGAAAAGTCTCAGCAATAAAACACGAAATTACGTATCTGGCAAAGACCCAAGGGGTTATGTTAGCTTAACCTTCTGCCTCACATCTCCTCCCCCTCCTGGATCAGATCCAACTCCCTTTAATTCAGCTTAAACCCAAGTTAATATCAGACAGTGTGTAATGTGAGCAACTTAGAATCTTGGAGATGTACAGCACGGAAACAAACCCTACGGTCCAACCTGTCCATGCCGACCAGATATCCTATATTAATCTAGTTCCATTTGCCAGCATTTGGCCCATATCCCTCTAAACCATTCCTATTCATATACCCACCAGATGCCTTTTAAATGTTGTATTTGTATCAGCCTCCAACACTTCCTCTGGCAGCTCATTCCATACACACCACCATCCTCTGCGTGAAAAAGTTAACCCCTTAGGTCCCTTTTAAATCTTTCCCCTCTCACTTTAAACCTACGCTCTCTAGTTTTGGACTCCCCCACCCTGGGGAAAAGACCTTGGCTATTCACTCTATCCATCAACTTACGATTATAATTATCTCCTCACTTGACAGTATTCTCAGACATCGCACCATGTGCTGACAGCGAGGAGCAAGTTGATGTCGGAATACTCACCTTTCAGCAGGTCGGCAGCTCTGACAACACAGAAGCAGCTCAATACCCATCTGGGGCACAGCCTATCACTGATGGCTGGGGCGGGGGGAGAGCGGGGTGGGGATCACTGTCCTGCCCGCTGAGCTGAGCACCCATCCCCTCCACTGCTGGGGTGTCCCATCCACGGCATACACAGCAGCAACTCTCCAGGGGTCAGCTGAACAGCTCCTCCCAGATCGGTGACCTCTAGCAGCAGAGAAGGACAGAGAGCAGGATCACGGGAACATCATCGCCTCCCTGCCAAGCTGCATACCAACCAGGCTCGGGCAGATGTAAATACATACATAAATATATATATTTATTCCTGTTTGTCCGTCATCGCTGGGTCAGACTTCCAACACTGTGTGAGCAGCAGTCTCACCACCACTGTGATTGCCCTTGTCAAGGAGAAACTCCTATGCAAACTTCCCAAAGGCAGTCAGGGACAGGTCAGGTAATGCCAGTCCTGACGGCGATGCCCACATCCTCTGAATGAAAGACCCTGCCAGTTATATTGACAATGCCCAATCACTGGCAACCACCCAGATTCATAGGAAGTGGGCTTATCCTCTCTAACTCCTGCATCAGCCGAAACCCAATGCAGTCAACCCTCCGAACGCTGCTTGATTCTCCACTGAGTTTCTGAGTATCTCCCCTAGTTGCTCCAACAGCTTTCACTTTGCAGGCAAATGCTTCTTGCCTCCTTTTCGCTCTCTCTCTCTCTTTCTGTAAAGGCCAAGAGAATTACCCTCTATATGGGGAGGTTTGGGGAACAGCTCGCTCAAACCTCAGCAGCAACAACAAATAATTTCCACCTGGGTAGTGTCTCTGTCACAAAGCATTTCACAGGGGCCAAATATAATGACATTGAACCGAAGAGAGTATTTGGGGCAGGGGACCAGAAGTTTGGTGGTAGGTGGTGGCTGAAGTACTAGATTTGAAGGAAAACCTTAAAGGAGGATGTGGATGAAGAGCCCACAGAGGGTGTGCTGAAGGACAAGGCCCAGTCACGTGAAGGGACAGCTGCCGATGGTGGGATGGAAGGAGTTGGAACCTTCCTTCCAGTTGCTCCAGTTGGATTTCTCGCTCGCTGCCCTGTGCCTTTGGAAACCAGGAGGGATCAAAATCCCCTTCACCCTTTGCTTCCCTTTGACAGATTGCTAAACCAAGAAAGGAAGATAGAGAGAGAGAGATTCCCAAGGATGGAGCTAGGCAGTTGAAATAAGGAACAGCTGATGATCCAATCCCTTCATCTCTTCCTTCTAGCCTATATCCTACCTGACATTACTACTTCTTATTTTCCTCTGAGTGCCTCATTCTACTCTTCTTCATTCCTGCATCTTTACTGTGTTCAAGTCAAGTATCAGACACTGTGACCTCCTCTACACTGTTCTCTCTCAGAACTGCAAAACCTGAAATCTCCTAAGTCTCTCCATTCTTTGAGAACCTGCAGGCTCTAGCCTTGATGTCCTTGTGTCACTGAATCCTGTATTATCTGTAATCTTCCCTCACTTCTTCCAACTTTGGTTACCACATCTTGGAGCTTCCACTAGACTCTTCCCCTGGTGTGCTGGCCCATCCCACTTGTGTACTGCTTTGGGTTGACTCACTGTTAAAAAGGAAAGATTATCCAAAGTGCCTGGACCACCATTAACATTTAGAACATTCTTCAAAATGAAAATAGCCGAGCAAGTTTATTCAATTGGGATAAGGGAAATTCTAAACATTTCTTATTTGTTCCTGGGACATGGGTGACACCGGTTAGGCCAGCATTTATTGCCCATCCTCAATTGCCATTGGGAAGGTGGCGGTGAGCTGCTTTTGCGAATTGCTACAGTCCATTTGGTGTAGGTAGACCCACAATGCTGCTAGGGAGGGAATTCCTTAATTTTGTCCCAGCGACACTGAAGGAACAGTGATATATTGTCAAGTCAGGGTGGTGAGTGCGTTGGAGTGGAACTTGTAGGTAATGGTGTTCTCATGTATCTGTTGCCCTTGTCCATCCAGATAGTAGAGTTTGAGGCTTTGGAAGATACTGCTTAAGGATCTTTGGTGAATTTCTGCAGTGCATCTTGTAGATGATACACACTGCTGCTACTGAGCGTCGGTGGTGGAGGGAGTGAATGCTTGTGGATGTGGTGCCAATCAAGCGGGCTGCTTTGTCCTAGATGGTATCAAGCTTCTTGAGCGTTGTCGTGGTCGAACCCATCCAGGCAAGTGGGGAGTATTCCATCACACTCCTGACTTATGCCTTGTAGATGGTGGACAGACTTTGAGGAGTCAGGAGGTGAGCTATCTGCCATAGAATTCAAAGTCTCTGACCTCGGTCTTGTAGCCACAGCATTTATGTGTCCAATCCAGTTCAGTTTCTGGTCAATTGTAACCCTCAGGATGTTGATAGTGGGGGATTCAGTGATGGTGAATGTCAAAGGGAAATGGTTACAGTCCCTCTTGTTTGAGCTGTTCATTACCTGGCCCTCGTTTAGTGTGTATGTTCCTTGCTGTTTCACAGAGTCAAGTAATTGTTACTCAATGCAGAAGAGGCCATTCAGCCCATCATGGCTACACATACTCTTCAAATTTGCATGTTGGCATAATGCCATTCTTCCAGCTTATCCCCACAGCCTTGTACATTGTTTCTATTTAAATAACCATCCCATGCTCTCTGGAATGCCCTATTAATCCTGCCTCTACCACATTTCCAAGCTGTGCATTCTGGAACTGAATGTGTGAAAAATTTATTACTTTCTCATTTCCAATTGCTCCTTTTACAAATCACGTTAGATCGGTACCCTCTTGTCCTCAATCTTTTTATAAGTGGGAACAGTTTCTCTCTGCTTATCCTGTCCAGGCCACTCATGACTTTGAAAACTTCTATCAAATCTTCTTTTAGCCTTCTCTTCTCCAAGGCAAACATTCCCAACTTCTCCTTTCTATCCTCCCAACTGGAGTTTCTCATCCCTGTAACCAATCTCGGAAATCTCTTCTGTACTTTCTCCGCTGCATTCAGATCCGTCCTAAGGTGTGGGGCCCAGACTGTACACAGTACTCCAGCTGAAGTGTAACTCACATCTTATATGTAAGTTCAGCATAACCTCTCTTTTTTCCACTTAGCCAGTTTTGGGTCCACATTGTTACAGCTTTTACTTGCAGTTTCTAGAAGAGGGGCAGCATCTGTAACAACCACACAATGCAGGATCCATACTGCTCTCCATCAATGGCTAATGAAATGGCTAAAGAATTTGCAAATAGTGAATCGTGTGCAAGAAAGGAGGCTGGGTAATCCAAGATGGAGGACAGGAGAATATTGTGGCTGCTCCTTTTTTGAGTTTTTTTCAGTATTCAAGCCAATTTCCTCAATATTTTGGAGCAGTAATTACAGTTTGATAAGCTGTTGCATTGTTTTGGACAACATTTAAAAGGCATTTGGATGGGTATATGAATAGGAAGAGTTTGGAGGGATACGGGTCAAATGCTGGCAAATGGAACTAGATTAGTTTAGGATATCCGGTTGGCACAGACGAGTTGGATCAAAGGGTCTGTTTCCGTGCTGTACATCTCTATGACTCTAATAGCAAATAGCCAATTGATGCACGGTAGCTATGCAGCTGTAGGCTGTGAGCGGATTAGGCTCTGCCTAACTCTCAGATGGTTCATGTACGTCTGGCCTTGTTCTCACCAGAGCGTTCACGGCCTACAAATAGAAGCTGCTGTGAAGATGCAAATTGAAGCTCGACCAGCCGAATGGCCTGCTCCTGCTCCTTTCTTTTGTGTCCTCACCCTCTAAAAGCAAGGAACTCAGTAATCTACACTTCCTCCTGTGTGGTAGTGAACCACAGAGACTAGAAGTATCCCGGGCAAGGCACTCTGTCCTGATAGAGAGCCAGGAGGGAGACCTACAGTTATATGTAGGGAGAGACAATGCCAATTCATTTTACATTCTGAGGAATGGTTAGCCAAGTTGCTCCTTGGAGTTTGCAGAGTGTGAGGCGGTCTTATTCAATGTATAAGATTCAAAAGGGGCTTAATGAGGTGAATGCCTGGAGGATATTTCCCTGCATGGGGACATCTAGAACAAGGGGACACAGTCTCAAGACAAAGGGCTTCCTGTTTGAGATGGAGATGAGGAGGAATGTTTTCTCTCAGAGGGCTGTAATTGAAATTCTCCATCCCAACAAACACTGGAGCTAGGGTCAGTGAATTGATTCAAGCCTGAGTTAGACCGTTTACAGATTTTAAAGAGAGAAGGGAGCCAAGGGTTCTGGGTGGCCTCAGGCACAAAGTACAGTTGTGGCCACAATTAGATCAGTCATAGTCTGGAATGGAACGGTCTCGAAGCTCCGAAAGGCCCACTCCTGCTCCCGATTCTGGTAACCTTATGTTCTAAACATGTGGGAGTGCTACTGAGCGGTTAATGTGGTTCGGATTTTCCGAGCCAGTTTAAGTCACTTTGGACACAGAGCTCCCCAATTCTTTCGCAGACGGATTCAGATCAGATGGAACTCCTGACAAACTGACCTGCTGAGCAACCCATCCGCTCATGAGTGGTTCTCATGACAGGATCAACAAAACTAAAAAGTCAGAACGCAAAACCAAGCAGAGAGCCTGGTGCAAATCAACACATCTGGATGAGAAACAGGCCCGTCGGCCCATTGGCACTACTCCTTTTGTAGTCATTGTCTACTGTCATGGAATCTCTTGCCCCTGCCAAGGTGGACGCTATCCCTCTTCTAGCCTGCTGTCATTTGTGTCCCCAAATGGTTCAATTGCTACTTTAACAGCCACTTTATTTGTTTGCCTGCCTCTCATGGGGAAGTCTCCTCTCTAATCCTTCACCTCAATAGGTGACCGTTCCATTTTCCCATTTTTAGTGAGCTGCTAATTAATTTTCCAAAGAAACTGGCACTGGAGAACCCAATCAGGGAGAGTTGCCCACCATCCAAGAAAGGAACTCTCTTTCCTTATCCCGCAATCGGTTTTTGCACAGACATTGGCAGATTGAGCTCAGCCCAGCTATTCGGAACATTGTCAAAGGGGTCGGTGCCCCTGATACAGCATGCACACGCACACTTTCCAGTTCCATATAGGAGCAGCTTAGGCTCCACACAGCCAAAGGAACCTCTTGGGGGTCAGTTCACTTCCATTGGAATCCAGGATGAACTCGCTTCCTTCCTCCCACTTTCCTAAAGGATGCATCCACTTGGCTGACTGATCAAAGAGTATCTGTTCTGATGATGCCAGTTTCCACAATGGAAGTGGGGGAACCTCAGAAATGTTCCTCAACCGAAGATTCCCCAGCACTGTAGTTGACAAGCGATGTCCAACCTATCTCTTGCACTTCGGCCTTCACACCCCCCTCCCCCTCCCCCACCCTCACCCCCATTTCCCTCTGCAACAGCAATCGGGACTCCCGGTCCTCACTTGCCTCCCCACCAATCTCTGCATCTAAAGGATGGTAGGTCACCATTTCTGTCACCTTCAACAGGATGTCATGACTGAACGCATATTCCCCTTCATAAAAACTGAAAGAACTGTGGATGCTGTAAATCAGAGACAAAAAAATAGAAATTGCTGGAAAAACTCAGCAGGTCTGGCAGCATCCATGGACAGAAATCAGAGTTAATGCTTCAGGTCAAGTGACCTTTCGTCAGAACTTCCTCAATTCTGAGGGAGTGTCAATCGACCTAAAACCCAAAACTGGAAAAACAGCATCTCATCTTTCATTTGGGGCCCTACAGCCTCTAGGAGTCAACATTGGAATCTGATTATATGCTTCTTTTTTTTTTACCCACTCCCCACACTCTGATCCTTTCAGCACAACTTACCCCTTCTCTCCTACTCTTAGCTCTCATCATCGCTTCTTCAACTTCTCCTGTGACTCACAATCAACAATCCCCCTCTCCGTCTACCTCTTTCCTATTTCTTCTCTGGACTCCGTCTCCACTTATCTGCTCTCCTCAAACACCCTCCACGCCCGTCTTCACCATAAATACCACTTTCTCCCAGCTGCTATCAGTTCTGAAGAAGAGCCACGGGCCTCAAAATGTTAACTCTGATTTTCTCTCTCCACATTTGCTGCCAGACCTGCTGAGTTTCTCCAGCAATTTATGTTCTTGATTAAAGAGTGAAATTTTTAAGGGGGGGTGGTGGGAAGAAGGGGAAAGAGGGTGTTGTAAGGGGAGGGAAGAGTGGGGAGAGAGAGGGGAGGAGCAGAGACAGGAGGAGAGTGCAGAGAGGGAAGGGGCAGAGAGAGAGAGAGAGAGACAGTGTGAGAGAGAGAGCGCAACAGCGGGGAGCAAGGACAGGTGAGAGAGGGGAAGTGGGGGTGTGGAGACACAGAGAGAGAAAGAAATAGGGGCACAAAGTTTATGGATGGAATTGCAGATTCCACAGGCCAGGAATGGATGAGAACAGAAATCTTGAAGAGAGCTCTACTGTAAAGTTCTTGTGGAATGAGCAACATCTCAAATAAGCTATTTAAACATGCTGCCTCAGGGCACGCATTTCCTGTGCTCAACCCAGCTTCCTGTGTCACAATTTTTTTCTTTGCCCTGATGGTTTACCATTATGAATTGGGAGGTCAGACTTTGCAAACTCAACAGAAATCTGCATTATCATTCCAAGCTCTGCCTGTTAGGCGGAAGAGAAAATCGAAACTTTTCCAACCCATCATCAAGTGTAGCATATTTGTCAGCTGACACTGGGTAAACATTCAAGCAGCAGTTGGCCATTCAGCCTCTCGATCCTGCTCCACCCTTCTAGATCACAACTGAGCATCCATCTGAACACCATTTTCCCCGCAACCTTCCCATATCCTTTCGATGTTGACCGTATCAAGAAATTGAACCAGTTGTCTTAAACATACTCAGTCACTGAGTTTCCACAGCCCTCTGGAGGTGGAGAATTACAAAGGTTCACCATCCTCTGATCGTCCCAGTCCTCAATGGCCTGCCCTGTATCCTGAAGTTCTGTCCCCTCGTTCTACTCCACACACCCCCACCCCAAGCCAGGGGGAAATATCCTTTCTGCATCCACTCTGCTGAGCTCTGGAAGAATTTGGTACATTTCAATGAGATCACCCCTCCTTCTCCAAAAGTCAAAATAATATAGACCCAGTCTCCTCAATCTCCTCTCAGGACAATCCCACCAATCCCAGGAATCAGCTGGATGAATCTCCACTGCACTGTCTCTACAGCAAGTAGATTGGTCCTTAGATAACGGGGCCAAAACTGTACATAAACCAGAGTGTTCATCAGTATAACACATCTTCGCAAAGGGTGTGTGTGTGTATGTGTGTAAGTGCCTCCCTTCCGTCATTAGATTTACTTGTGTTTGTTTCAGTTTGGGAAATTTACAGAACTTCTGCTCAACAGCTGGGTGGAGCTGGTTGGAATCGCTGTTCTGACCCAGGTCTGGGAAAGAACACTGGTTTCCACAATTGAGCAGCCTTTCGCTTCAAGCTCGATTGCTTGCCTCCCTCCTCTCTCCTACACAAACCCTTCATGGACCTCACACGGTAAACCCCCTGCAGGCAAGCGGTTGAGCTGTCAGTATGCAAGAGGAGCTCTGTGGGTGACTGTGAGTTAGCAACAGCACAGGAGGAACCTGGTCATTACAGTTTGAGCTGAGAGAACGCGGCTTCCTTGCCAGGACTACATTAAAACCTGTCTGAAGCGCGGCAACAACAACTTGAATTTACATAGCACCATTCAAGTCCCAAGGCACCTCATAGTAATACAATCTGACAACCTGACTGCAGGAGTTATTCACCAGGTTGATCAAAACCAAGCTGGATTTTAAGCTTCTTCTTCAAAGCAACTTGGATGATGAACAGGTGGAAAGCTTTAAGGAGGGAAACCCAGGACCTTGGTAACTGAAGACAGAGCCATCAGAGGCAGTGCAGTTCAGTTTGGGAACAGAATCAGAAGAGTGTAGAATGAGTGAAGGAATGATTTTACTGTCACATTTATATTACACTGAGAAAAACAGCAAAATACAGGGAAATTTTTTTTTTGCACTGTCACCACAATCCAGTGCCATTTTGAAAAGTTTTAAGAGTAAGAAAAAAAAGAAAGATATAGCTTAAAGAAATAAAAAAGATAGAGTTGAGAGAGAGTCCATCAGTCCTCAGCCAGCTCAACATCAACAATGCCTGTGCCACCATCCCTCCTCCACCACCTCACTGCCATCTACACTGGACCCAACCTACATTAAAGTCACCATCTTTTGGTGCCGGGCCAATTCTCCTCTGCCACTGCCATGCCACCATCTTCACTGGGCTCACCGCTGGGCCCACTTCATCGATGTCGCCATGATGCCCTTCTATCACCGCCACCAGCACCTGACCCAACCAACGACAAAGTCACTGTTCCTCAGGCGCCATCTCTCATCGCGGGGCCTACCTCACCGACATCGCCTCTGCTGATGTAGCAGCTGCCGATTCCGATGCCGGGTCCCATGCTTGCCCCAGAAAAGTAAGCAAGGGCCCACCCGAGTCCGTGCTGGGCCCACCCGAATCCGTGCTGGGCCCACTCGAGTCCGCCCTGGGCCCACCCGAGTCCGCCTTGGGCCCACTCGAGTCCGCCCTGGGCCCACTCTGCCCTGGGCCCACCCGAGTCCGCCCTGGGCCCACTCCGCCCTGTGCCCACCCGAGTCCGCCCTGGGACCACCCGAGTCCACCTGGGACCACTCGAGTCCGCCCTGGGCCCACTCCGCCCTGGGCCCACACGAGTCCGCCCTGGGCCCACTCCGCCCTGGGCTCACCCGAGTCTGCCCTGGGCACACTCCATCCTGGGCCCACCCGAGTCCGCCCTGGGACCACCCGAGTCCGCCCTGGGACCACTCCGCCCTGGGCCCACCCGAGTCCACCATGGGCCTCCTCATTGCCACCAATGCCTGTCCAAGATCAGGACAAAAGGTAAGCAAAATGAAAAAGAAGGAAACAAAGAAGAAAAGAAAGAAACGAAAAGTGGTCAGAGCAGATGAGCCTGGCTAAGGGGCCCTACTCCGCCACCATTTTGATGACGGTATGAGGCCCTTGTCGTATATCTATCAATTGCTACATCAGTTGTTAATTTTAAATCTGCGACAGACACATGTTTGTTAAGCGAAGGTATTAAGGGGTATGGGCCAAAAGAGATATATATGGAGTTAGGCCACAGATCAGCCATGATCTCATTGAGTGGTGGAAAACAGGATCATAGAATCATGGAATAGAATCGCAGAATCCCATTCAGCCCATCGAGTCCACATCAACCCTCCGAATTGCATACCCCCCAGACCCACCCCCCTACCCTAGCCCTATAACCCTGCATTCCCCATGGCTAACCCACCCAGCTTGCATATCCCTGGACACAATGGGCAATTTCCCATGGCCAATTCAACAAACAAGCACATCTTTGGACCGTGGGAGGAAACCAAAGCACCCGGAGGGAACCCACGTAGACACAGGGAGAATGTGCAAACTCCACACAGACAGTCGCCCAAGGGTGGAATCGAACCCAGGTCCCTTACTGAGCCACTGTGCTGTGTCAATTGAGAGACTGAATAGCCAACTCCTGTTCCTTTATCTTAATGTGACCTGGAAAGTTCCTTAAAGACTTATTCCTTTTCCCTTCCTAACCAGCATAGCTATTCATAGTATGTTATTGGCAACCATAGCAACAGAGCTGTTCCCCATGAACATAGTGCTTTTTCTCTGTTCCAGGTGCCATGGTCATTAAGGCCTTCCCTGGTCAGAGGGGCCCAACTACTGGATCCTCGACAGTGTTAATCTCCAACAACCTACGAACTTTAACAAAGTAAAACATCCCAGGAGAATTCTTGGGCAAAATTTAAGACCCAGCCAAAGGATGAGTGACCAAAAGCTCAGTCTAAGAGGCGGATTTTAAGAAATATCTTAAAAATGAGTAGATAGATCGGGAAGAAATACCAAAGCCTACGGCCTAGGCAGCTGGAAGCATAGCCAACAGGGGTGGAGGGAGAGGTGTAGGGATTTGCAAGGGACCAGAGTTGGACATATGTAGCATTTCTGAAGGGTTGGTGGGTGTGAGAGGTTTCAGGGAATTAAGTTACCAATCAGTAAGGAAGAGAAACGAAATATTGTTTTGTTATCGACACAAGATGGATTGACTCTGGGAGAAAACTAAGCACTAGGTAATAGAGTCAGTATAACTAGGAAATAGAATGGGCTGAACGGCCTCTTTCTGCACTGTAACAATTCTGGGATCATCAGCTACGTTCACACTACCACCTGGAACTCTCAAAGACGTGAGCACAAAATTCACACCAACATTCCCAGTGCAATACTGAGGAGTGCTACACTGTCGGCGGTACCATCTTTCAGATGAGACACTTAGATAAAGTCCCATTTGTTCTCTCAGGTCACACAAGAACATGCAAATTAGGAACAGGTGGGGGCCATTTGGCCCCTCAAACCTGCTGTGCCATTCAACCCGATCATGGCTGGTTGTGACCTTAACTCCATTTCTCTTCCAACCCTGGCTACCACTTGTTAGTCATGAAGCTATTTACCACACACAGTCATTGGACCCCCATCTCTGCCATTGCCTAGGGGAGAGTTCTTGAGACTCACGCCAAAAATTTCTCCTCATCCCCAGCTCAAATGGGAGACCTTGGTTTTTAAACTGTGTCCCATATTCTGGCTTCCCTCAACAGCAAACATCCTCTAGGCGTACGGCCTGTCATGTTCTCTCAGGATAATTTCAATAAGATTATCTCTCATTCTTCTAAAGCCCAATGGACACTGATGCTACCTGCTTGAGCTTTCCACACGAGACAAGCACTTTGTCTCAGGAATTAGTCAAGTGAAGTTCCTCTGAATGTTGTTACGTTTGTATGTTATTGCGGTCAGTCTTCCTTACAGGGTATTTGGAGCATTTAGCTAGAGGAGCAATCCTGGTACCTTGTGGGTATTTGCCCTCTCTGCCAGTATGTGGCACTGGGGTACAGGTTTTTCGAGGTGGTTTGCAGGCACCAATCCTGCTTTGTCTTAGGCCAATCTGGTGATTAATGGGAGAGGGCAGACCCCACCATTCAGTATCTACAAGAGAGGCTCTGTCTTTGGACAACAAGAAGGTTTACTGCATGACAGCACTAAGTTGGTCAAGCAGAATGACCAGGGCCTTAGGCAGCTGATACAGATAGATCTGCTCCCTCTGAAAACTGGAGCAGAATCCTTGTCTCTCCCCCTACAGACTCTGTGTGTGACCTCAATAGAATGCGTGGAGCCGATGTAACATTAACATAAACACCTTCAGAACCATTTCCTTCTACTGTTACCCATGTTACTAGGTTGATCAACATCACTGGGCACTGTGCCACAGAAATTAGCCTTTTTTTGGCATTGGCTGACTGGGCACAGAGGTTACCCACAATGCCTCAGAGAGGCGCAGTCCAACCTTTTGACCCTGCGAGAAGGATGGAGAATCAAAGTGTGTTGGTGGGGCTGGGAGGGTGGGAAGCACATCTCCCCAGATGGTTCCTCACCTACACACTGTCACTGCCTGCAACTCAGCCTCAACGGAGTTGCCATGGAGACGGAGGGAGAGATGGGGGAGACTCGACCAAACGAAAGAAAAAAAATCTCTGCAAGGATTTGGCTTCCACCAAAATGGCGACTAGGGTCACAGGTTGAAAATGCAGCATCAGCCTTTCACGTTTCGCATCTTCATAGTACCCTCGTCCCGTAGTCTCCCATCCACCCGTCCCAGTCTCCCACCCTCCCGCTCCTGTTCCCTAGCCCCCTCACACCCGATCGCAGTAAAATCAGGGTCACCACAGCAAACCTGATCTGCCACACAAAAACACCAGTTAGTCAGCCTATCGGAAATAAAAGTTGGATAATGAACTCCTTGGAGAGAAACAACGAAAAGCAAGCTTTTCACCAGCAGGAATCTACTTTGGAGCTCCAGCTATTCACACACACAGACATCTGGCTACATACAAATGTCACAGGATGTGGTGGGTGCTGACCTAAATGGAGACTAAAAACCAAATATCTGTGAAATATAAACACACGTTCTCCAAACAACGGCCATCATTTCGGATTCACGGCCGCCTGCCTAAAACCTGCGGCTGAGAAGCCTCGAGTTACAGATCTCGGTGACTGGGAGACCGTGCCCCCCCAAGCCGTTACATACCGTTCTCCTTTGCATCCCCCATGTTTCTGTCACCTCCAATGCTGACACCTCAGTCACCAGTTAATTGCAGCGACAGCTCTTTGCTGTTCAGTGGAGCAGCCGTCACTCAACAGCGAAGGGAGAAGTAGCGAGAGGGGCTTGTTAACGCTTTAGTTGAGGGGGTTGGCAGGGAGGCGGGAGACAGGGCTCGGTGCCCAGCTGAGAGAGGCTGGCATCACGCAGGTCCCTCTAGCAGACAGCGGCTACCTGCTCCCAGCCCTCTGAAGGGCATCGACCCCATCTTCCTCCAGCCCTGTGACATCAGCAACGCTGCAAAGTCAGTACACTTCCTCCTCACACAACACGCGCGCACAGTGCAGCAGCTCTGAACAGCTGCTGAGCCCTGCCAGTAAAGTCCCACGCACCCAAAAAAAAAACCAAGTTCCTGCAGAGCAGGGTGGGGGGCTGGGAGGATGACGGAAAACGGGAATTTCCCCGTGCCTGGAAACTATGGAGCTGCCGGTCTTTATCCCCACTTCCCCTCTCCTGCCTCGTCACCACCTTCTTGTGGGTCCGTGCCTGGTTTTCCGATCCAAGCAATGGCCCATTCCCCACCTCCATCATCCTCCTCCAGTCTTCCAGGATTTCTGTGCTACTTGCGCACCCCACTCCATTTTCCTAGCTGCGCCTCTCCTTCAGCTGCCCCAGATCTGGAACCCTCTCCGCAAAATCTCCCCACTTCTTTATCGCTTTCCTCCTCCGAGACGTTTCCCCTCCCTCGCTCCCTCTCCCCTCTTTGAGAGGCTTGTTAAGATCCCATTTCTTCCAAGTACGCCCATCCTCACATCTCTCAGTGTCACTATTTGTTTGATAATGCCCACCCGTGTAGTGCCTTGGGGCACTGTACAGAAACTGTATATTGTACAGAAATCCAACTTGGTGCTGCTCACTGCGATTCCCAGTCTCAGTTGTCACATTGCCAACCCTCCAGGAATGCCCTGCCATCTCCTGAAATTAAAGATTAACCTTGTGCAGGGCGGGGGGGAGCAGTTTCAAAACAAAAAGAGACAAAGAAGTGTTTAATTGAAGGGGTTTCTTTGGTACTCTCCCATTCATTCGTCACAAAATATCAGAATTAGAGGCAGAGGCTGTTGGAAGTGGGTGGCTGGTTGGAGATGGGAAATCATGGCGGGGAGTGAAGAGTTTCCCCTTCCCACCCCTCCAACAAAAACACAGGAATGTCACATTTGAAACAACCCTACAGATGGTTGTCGGAAATTTGGTATTCTTGCAATGTGGCCCTGACAAGTTAAAGCTTCAGAAACACGTCTCTGTCTTCAGTAAATTCAAGACCAACCAAGTGTGAATCCCATTTCTCGCCTCTCCCGGGAGATTCTCAGCCCCGCTCCCCGCTCCGTACAGACGGAATATCTCAATTTTGGGACACAGGGAATCGAGGCTGTATGGGGCGGAATCATTGGTTGGACATGATGGGAACTCTGAAGGACTGAAGCTGGGAATCTCGGGTGCTGTGATCTCCACTGGGGAGGACAGAGCTGCAGGATTGGTTTGGGGAGGGGGTGTCAAGTGGCAGAAATTTATAGGACCACCAACTGTTCCAAAAATCATGATGAATACCTCAAACCCAGGCCTGGATTTGGTGAGCCACCCACAAAACCTGACCCACCAGTGCCCCCTCCCACCAAATTATACTGACCCAATGTGGGTCAGCCAATCAAATACAGTTCCATGGATCAAGTTCAAATCACACTGTGGCTGTTTCAGATTTTCAATATTGTTTTAAAATAATTTTTAAAGACCAAGAATAATTATCTTGTTGTGAGAACCCAACTGATTCACTCATATGCTTGGGACAGAGACCTACTGGGTTTACCCGGTTCGTTTATGCCAGCCCCACTCTCAGACTATTCAGATCGCTCTATAGACGGCCAACATGGACCTGAAGGGCTGAATAGCCTCCTTCCGCACTGCAGTGACTCTTAATGGCCTGCCAGAGGGCCCTAGCAAGGCACCAACATCTCAAAGATCACTGAGAATGAGCAATATGTCAGTGAGCCCTACACAGATCAGACTTCACTTTAAGGGAACTGAATACAGCCTGAATACAGTATTCAATAAAACCACTGCAGCAATCAGAGAGGGAGGGAGGGAGCGTGTGAGAGAGAGAGAGAGAGGTGGGGGGTGAGAGGGAGACTGAGAGTGACAGTAGAGTCAGAGGGGGGAGAGAGACAACGGAGATAGAGGGGAGAGAGGGACAGGGGAGATAGAGGGGAGAAAGAGTGACAGAGAAGGGAGGGACAGAGGAGATAGATGGGAGAGACAGAAGGGAGAGTGTGTGTGACGGGAAATGGAGGGGAGAGAGGGTGAGAGAGAAGGGAGGGAGGGAATGTTGGGGGGCATGTGCGAAAGGAGAGATATGTAGAGAGGAAGCAGGGAGAGACAGAGCATGGTGAGAGAAAGAGGGGTGAGAGATAGGGGGGTGGGGGAGAGAGAGATGGGGAGATTGAGAGAGACGGCAGATAGAGAGGAAAGGGGAGAGAGAGAAGAAAGAGAGATTGTGTGAGGAGAGAGAAGGGGTGAGAGAAATTAAGGGTGAGTGAGAAAAGAGTGGAAGAGAGGGAGCGATGAAAGAGAGGGGAGTGGGTGGAGAGAGGGAAGGGAAGAGAAAGAATGGAGGCAAGAGAGAAGGAGGAAGTAAGTGAGAAAGAGAGAGAGAGAGAGGATGCAGTGCTGAGCAGACACAAGGTTTCCTGGTAGATACTATTTACAGAACAAGCACAGTGAAGCTACAGTGAGCTGGCAGAGTTCACGAGAAGTCAGTGACAGGGAAATAACCATTAACCTATCAGGGAGTCACTGACTTATTATCTCTCTATATCACATTAAATCAGAAACATAGCTGTCTTTTCAACACTCCAATGCTGAACTCAGCCACCATGACATTGCCTCGATGCTCTGTATAAACAGAAGTTTCCACATTCTTCCCCCTCCACTCCCTTATCATAATTCACCAAGCTATTCCCCAATCCCCTGGACGTCCCCACCCCACCCCACCCACCAGTGATCCTCCAGTCCCTCTCCCAGGGACCTAGTCTTCATTGCTCAGTAGGACAAGCAATGAAAGACTCACAGGCCAAACCACACTGATAAAACCCCTTCTTTCAACCCTGACTGATCTCCCCAGCCCCACTCCCACAGGTGGGTAAACAGGTAAAGGAGGGGTAAAAGGGTGGCGGAGCAAGCAGAATAGGGTAGGCAGGGAACGGGGGCACAAGGAGCACCATGGAAGGTAAATCCCAGGACCTTCTGACTCCAAAGGACAGTCTTACAATGAAGCACACCAAGGCTGGGAGTATGATGTGGTCGTGGCAGGATCCAGGAGCAACTCCACAGAGCCCAGCCTCATGCACAGACATCGTCTCCCACCACCACCCAAGCTGCCTGTATTCATCGTTCACACTTTTAGTTTTGGTTCATCTTCACCAGACCCATAGCCCCCCCCTCCCACTGCCTGTGCACCATACACACAGTGGGGCCCACAGCTCTGATCCCCCCCCAACCAAAGTAGACCCCGCGGCACACCACCCCACCCGCCCCCACCAGCACCGCAAGTAGGATTTCCTACCGTGCACCATGTCCACCACAGAGGCAGCTGTTTCCAGGAGACTGTTGTTGTGATTCAGCGAGGGGTAACGGTCAATGACAAGA
>NC_063369.1:17036875-17037325 GCF_021869965.1 Rhincodon typus
GTGTGTGTTTGAGAGAGAGTGTGTGTGTGTGTGTGAGAGACAGTGTGTGAGTGTGTGTTTGAGAGAGTGTGTGTGTGTGTGTGAGTGTGAGTGAGAGTGTGTGTGAGCATGTGTGCATGAGTGTGTGTGAGAGTGTGTGTGTGTGCGAATGTGTGCGAGTGTATGAGAGTGTATGAGAGTCTGTGTGTGTGTGTGTGTGTGTGTGCGTCTGTGAGTGTTTGTGTGTGAGAGAGTGAGTGTGTGTGTGTGTGTGAGTATGTGTGTGCCTGTATGTGTGTGTCTCTGTGTGTGTGCGCCTCTGTGTGTGTGCGTGTGCGTCTGTGTCTCTGTGTGTGTGTATGTGTGTGTGACTCTGTGTGTGTGTGTGTGTGTGTGTATGTGTGTGTGACTGTGTGTGTGTAAGAGAGAGAGTGAGTGTGTGTGTGTGACAGTGTGAGTGTGTGTCTGTGT
>NC_063369.1:17037425-17039907 GCF_021869965.1 Rhincodon typus
ACGTGTGTGTGTGTCTGTGTGTGAGTGTATGTGTATGTGTGTGTGTGAGAGTGCGTGTGTGCCTGTGTGTGTGCGTGTGTGTGTCTGTGTGTGCGCGCATGTGTGTGTCTGTGCGCGCGCCTGTGTGTGTCTGTATGTGTGTGTGTGCCTGTCTGTGTGTGTGAGTGTGTGTGTGTCTGTCTGTGTGTGTGCATGAGTGTGTGAGAGTGTATGTGTGTGTGTGAGAGTGTGTGTCTGTCTGTGTGTGTGCGCGTGTGCGTCTGTGTGTGCCTGTGTCTGGGTGTGTGTGTGTGAGAGAGAGTGTGTGTGTGTGTGTACGTGTGAGAGTGAGAGAGCGAGTGAGAGTGAGAGAGAGCTAGTGTGAGTGAGAGCAAGTGTGAGTGAGAGAGCGAGTATGAGTGAGAGAGTAAGAGACAGCGGCTGTGAGTGAGACAGCACGAGTGTGTGAGAGAGCACGAGTGTGAGAGAGCGCGAGTGTGTGAGAGAGAGCGAGTTTGTGTGAGAGCGAGTGTGTGAGAGAGAGCGAGAATGAGTGCATGTGAGAGAGAAAGAGAGTGCATGAGAGAAAGCGAGTGCGTGAGAGAGAGAGTGTGTGAGAGAGTGCATGCGGGAGAGAGTGAGAGTATGAGTGAGAGAGAGAGTGAGAGAGAGAATGAGAGTGATTGTGTGTGAGAGACAGAGAGAGTCTGTGTGAGAGAAAGTGCGCGAAAGAGACAACGACAGTATAAGTGAGAATGTGTGAGAGAGATTGAGTGTGTACGAGAGAGTAGTGAGTGACCATGTGTGAGAGAGTGAGAGCGAGAGCAAGAGTGTGAGTCTGAGCGTGAGCGTGAGTTTTTTTTTCTTGTTCATTCATGGGATGAGGGCGTCACTAACCAGGCAGCATTTATTGCCCAGAGGCCAGATGAGAGTCGACCACATTGCTGTGGGTCTGAAGTCACATGTAGGCCAGACCAGGGAAGGATGACAGATTTTCTTCCCTAAAGGCCATTAGTGAACCAGATGGGTTTTCCTGACAATCGACAATGGGTTCATGGTCCACATTAGATTCTTAATTCCAGGTATTTATTGAATTCAAATTCCACCATCTGCCATGGCAGGATTCGAACCCGGATCCCCAGAACTTTATCTGGATCTCTGGATTAACAGTCCAGCGATAATACCATTCCCTGTGTGCATGAGTGCGTGTGAGTGTGTGTGTGTATGTGCATGAGTGCGTGCGTGTGTGTGTGAGAGTGCGTGAGACAGTGATTGTGTGCGAGAGCGAGCGTGTGTGCAAAAGAGAGAGAGAGGGAGAGAGTGTGTGAGAGAGAGAGTGTGTGTGAGTGAAAGTGAGAGGGAGAGTGAGTGTGGGAAACAGCGAGTGTGTGTGTGTTTGTGTGCGCGAGAGAGAGAAACAGCGTACATGTGAGAGAGCGTACATAAGAGGGACAGCGTGCATGAGAGAGAGAGTGAGTGTGTGATAGAGAGAGAGAGAGTGTGTGTGTGTATCAGAGAGGGAGAGAGAGGACATCAATCTGAATCAGCAATATAGGCCAAGGCTCCCGTTCACACACTCTCCTGTTTTGCAGCTGAAGTAGGGTTGTTAGAGATTGGTCCATTGACTCTCTCTAAAATAGGGGTTCATGTCTTGTTGCTGTACGTGTGGTAGACTGGACAACCAAGACTGCCAGAGGGCCCTGTTGGTAGGCCGTGGCACTTGTGTATCGGTTTGTCATCTTATTTCAGAAAGGAAATAACTGCACTAGAAGCTGTAGAGAGCTGCCTCACTCGACAGATTTGTCTCATTTGTTCATGGGACTGGGCAAGGCCATTGTCCATCCCTAAATGCCTAGAGGCCAGTCAAGACTCAGCCACATTGCTGTCGGTCTGGAGTCACAGATAGGCCAGGGTGCCTTCTCTAAAGCTACACTGGTGAACCAGATGGATTTTTACAACAAATAGCATGGTCTCCATTAGACTCGCATTTCATTCCAGATTTTAATTGAATTCAACCTGGCAAGGTGGGATTTGAACCTACGTTACCAGAGTAATAGCTTGGGAATCTATGGATAACTAGCATAACTAACCCAGTGACTTTACCCTTAGTCCACCACTTCTCTATCCCTTCTTGGGCTGTGCAGGTTCTCATATGACAAAAGGATGAGCCTGAATCCATCAGAAGAATGAGAGGGGATTTTATTGAAACATACAAGATCCTCACAGGTTGTTGACACCGAGATAATGTTTCCCTTTCTGGGAAAGACTAGAACCAGGGACAGAGTTTACAATCAAAGGGTTTCCCATTTATGATAGAGATGAATCTCTGAGATAACGTTTCTCTCAGCAAGAGTCTCAAGTCTGTGGAACTCTCTTCCCCAGACTGCAGTGCAGGCGGGGACACTGAATCTGTTTCAAGGCCGAAGTAGATAGATTCTTCACTAACAAGGGAGTCAAAGAGAATAGAGGGTCAGGCAGGAAAGTGACACCACCATTACATCAG
>NC_063369.1:17044907-17048056 GCF_021869965.1 Rhincodon typus
GGTCCTTGAAAAACGAGGACAACTGAGATGTACGGGAGTGGAATGCCTCATCCTGGGAGCAGATGCGGCGGAGGCGAAGGAATTGGGAATAGGGGATAGCATTTTTGCAGGAAGGTGGGTGGGAGGAGGAGTATTCTAGGTAGCTGTGGGAGTCGGTGGGCTTGAAATGAATATCGGTTTCTAGGTGGTTGCCCGATATGGAGACAGAGAGGTCCAGGAAGGGGAGAGAGGTGTTAGAGATGGTCCAGGTAAACTTAAGGTTGGGGTGGAAGGTGTTAGTGAAGTGCATGAACTGTTCGAGCTCCTCGTGGGAGCACGAGGCGGCGCCGATACAGTCATCAATGTAACGGAGGAAGAGGTGGGGTTTAGGGCCGGTGTAGGTACGGAAGAGGGATTGTTCCACGTAACCTACAAAGAGGCAGGCGTAGCTTGGGCCTATGCGGGTACCCATGGCTACCCCCTTTGTCTGTAGGAAGTGGGAGGAATTGAAAGAGAAGTTGTTGAGTGTGAGGACGAGTTCGGCGAAGCGGATGAGGGTATCAGTGGAGGGGGACTGGTCGGGCCTGCGGGACAGGAAGAAGTGGAGGGCCTTAAGGCCATCTGCATGGGGAATGCAGGTGTAGAGGGACTGGACGTCCATGGTAAAGATGAGGTGTTGGGGACCGGGGAATTGGAAGTTCTGGAGGAGGTGGAGGGCGTGGGTGGTGTCACGGACATAGGTAGGGAGTTCCTGGACCAAGGGGGAGAAAATGGAGTCTAGATAGTTGGAGATCAGTTCGGTGGGGCAGGAGCAGGCGGAGACAATGGGTCGACCAGGGCATTCAGGTTTGTGGAATTTGGGAAGGAGATAGAAGCGGGCAGTGCGAGGTTGGGGAACGATGAGGTTGGAGGCCGTGGATGGGAGGTCACCTGAGGTGATGAGGTTGTGGATGGTTTGGGAGATGATGGTTTGGTGCTCAGGGGTGGGGTCATGATCAAGGGGGCGGAAGGAGGAGGTGTCCGAGAGTTGGCGTCTGGCCTCGGCGATGTAGAGGTCAGTGCGCCATACTACAACTGCGCCTTGTGCAAGGCTATACTTACATGCATTTGAGGCACCAGGAGGGTCCGATAACTGGGCCTCTGGTTTGACCCTCCAGAGGCATTGTCACGACACAACTGTAGCTTTAGATCAAGCTGTTGACCCCCTCTCTGAGCTCCTCCCCATTACCTCAAGGTGTTATGTAAATGCAAAGAATTGTTACTAATACTGCAGGTTTAGCTACTCCAGAATAGTCGAGTGTAGAGGTAACAAAGACGTGGATGACGGTTTCAGCAGCAGATGATCTGAGAAAAGGATAAACTCAATCTTACAAAGCAGGTAATATGACAGTGGTGGAATTAGGTGGCCTTAGTCATGACCCAAACATGAAGTAGAAGTTCATCTCAGGGTCAAATGTGAGACCAAAGTGCAAACACCCTCTCTAAGTCTTGGAGATAGCAAGAACTGCACATGCTGGATCAGAGATAACACAGTATGGAGCTGGAGGAACACAGCAGGCCAGGTAGCATCAGAGGAACAGGAATGTTGACATTTCAGGTCAGGACCCTTCTTCAGAATTGGGGGAGGGAGCTGGGAAATAAATAGAGAGGAAGGGTGGGGCTGGGGAAGGTAGGTGGGATGGTGATAGGTGACTGCAGGTAGGGAATGGTGGGGATTGGTCAGGGAGGTAGGAGGGATGGATAGGTGGGAGAGAAGATGGACAGGTTGTATCACGTCAACAAGGTGGGGATGAGAGGGAGGGTTGGACATGGGATGAGGCTGGGGGTGGGGAGATTTTGAAAATGGTAAAAGGGCTCACCTGCACATCCGTCAATGTGGTCTGTTGCATCCACTGCTCCCAATGTGGCCTCCTCTACATCAGTGAGACCAAGCGGAGGCTCAAAGACCATTTTGTAGAGCACCTGCACTCTGTTCGTGACAAACAACAACACCTTCTGGTCGTGAACCATTTCAACTCCCCCTCCCACTCCCTGGGTGACATGTCCATCCTGGGCTTCCTCCAGTGTCACAATGACACCACCCGGAAACTGGAGGAGCAGCACCTCATATTCCGCCTCGGGAGCCTACAGCCCGATGGCCTAAATGTGGATTTTACCAGTTTCAAAATCTCCCCAACCCTGGCCTCACCCTATGACCAAGCCGCCCTCTCATCCCCACCTCCTTGACCTGACACAACCTGTCCATTTTCTCTCCCACCTATCCGTACCTCCCATCCCACTGACCAAACCCTACCACCTCCTCCCAGCACTCACCTGTCACCATCCCACCTACCTTCCCAGCCCCACCCCTCCTCTCTCTATTTATTTCGGAGCTCCCTTCCCCCTCACCCATTTCTGATGAAGGGTCCTGACCCGAAACGTCAACTTTCCTGTTCCTCCGATGCTGCCTGGCCTGCTGTGTAGATCTTGGATGTTGGCACAAGCAGACAGGTTTTCAATAGGTGACATAGGGAGATACACGAACAGAGTGAGTGACTGGAATTAAGGTTCTACTCCTGTAATGCTCGTGCATTAATGCAGGTAAATTATGTTGTTGGGTCTGTTTTTATGTTGTCATTCGGAATGAGTCTGGCCTAGTCCGCGAGATGGATGCTGATCGGTGGGAATATCGTAGCAGGAAAGAGATTCGTGACGTAGTGGGACTACTTCCACTGAAGCTGGCAAGGTCAAGGTGAAATTTAATCAAGGCTTTTACATTTGTCTAAAGTTTATATAAAGTGAATCATAGTGAAGAAGGTTACCTCAGTACAACGGGATCATGATCGGATGGGCCGATGGACCGAGGAGTGGCAGAAGGAGTTTAATTTAAATAAATGTGAGGTGTTGCATTTTGGAAAGGCAAATCAGGGCAAGACTTGTACAGTAACTCTCCCTGCCTCTCCCTTCTCCTTTCCCTCCATCCCTCCTTCTCTCCCTCCCCCCTCCTTCTCTCCCTCCCTCCCACTCCTCCTTCTCTCCCTCCTCTCTGTCACTCTCCCTTCAATGGATATGGATTGACGGATATGGCGAGTGCATGGGACTGTGGGATTGAGGGATACAAATAGTTGGTGATATCAAGGGATATGGGGAGTGGGTGGGATTGAGGGACGTGGGGAGTGGGTGGGATTGAG
>NC_063369.1:17048066-17063606 GCF_021869965.1 Rhincodon typus
GGGTGGGATTGAGGGACGTGGTGAGTGGGTGGGATTGAGGGACGTGGTGAGTGGGTAGGATGATCTGGCGAATATTGTTGAGCTAAGTTGACCTTCCTGTGCCTTTAACCTATTCCAATTCACACATGCCCTCAGAATGGAAAGGAGTTGGTACGATGCCTGTATTTTATCTCAGACTGTCTGTGTGGCACCAGACATTCCACAAGGAACCACTTGTAATTTAGGAAGGACTGGCAGTGGACAGTCTGCTACTGGAGGCTATCTGCAGGTTGACCAGCCTGGCGTCAGTAACAGTGTGGTTAGGGAGGTCAAGGTGGCACCCCCTGCTGGCATCCATAAGTCCTGCAAGCTTAGGACAGACAGCACAGAGTTACTTCACACTTACACAACACAGTCTAGACACAGGAACACATCCACACCCTTCACTTAGATTCCCCTGTTCATTAATATAGTTTTAGTCAAGAAAGGATTGAAGATCGTTAAAACCCTTCAATAAGGTGACGGAAGATCTGCATCACAACTGGATTTAACCACTTGTTTTCCCTCCACACCCATGATAAGCTACTGAGCAAAAGTCTTATTGATCTGGATCCAATTATCTCCAGCATTCACATCATCTTTTTTACCTGATGAACCTCTCTCTGTAAAAGCGTTTCCTGATATCACTCCTGAATGGCCTGGTGCTAATTTTAAGATGACGTCCTCTTGTTTTAGATTCACAGAATGGTTCCAGCACCTATGGAGGCTATTCAGCTCACCAGGTCTATGCTAGCAATGAGCAGGAGCAATCCAGCTAGTCACACACCTCCATCCTGGAATTTGTTGTCTCTGTCAAGTATTTTCCACATTCACTTTTTGAAAGCTGTGATTGACTCTTCCTTCGCCACCCTTTCAGGCAGATTGTATCCGCACCCATACTGTCACACTGCACAGAAACAGACCCTTCGGCCCAACTCGTCCATGCCAACCAAGTTTCCTCAGTGAACTTGTCCCATTCGCCTGCGTTTGGTCCATATCCCTCTAAACCTTTCCTATCCATGTACCTGTCCAAATGTCTTTTAAATGTTGTAATTGTACTTGCATCTACCACTTCCTCTGGCAGCTTGTTCTAAAACCGCACCACCGTCCGTATGAAAATGTTACCCTTTGGGTCCCTTTTAAATATTTCCCCTCTCATCTTAAACCTATGCCCTTTAGTTTTGGACTCCCCTACCCTGGAATGGCTATTCACCCTATCCATGCCCCTCATGATTTTATAAACCTCCATAAGGTCACCCCTCAGCCTCTGACATTCCAGGGAAAATAGCCCCAGCCTATCCAGCTTCACCCCATGACTCAAACCATCCAGTTTTGGTAACATCCTTGTAAATCTTTTCTGCACCCTCTCTAATTTAATAATATGCTTCCTACAGCGGGGAGACCAGAATTGTACGCAGTATTCCAAAAGCGGCCTCACCAATGTCCTGTACAGCCAGAACATGACCTCCCGACTCCTGTACTCAATGATCTGACCGATGAAGGCAAGTGTGCTAAATGCCTTCTTCACCACCCTGCCTATACCTGTGACACCACTTTCAAGGAATTATGTACCCGAACCCATAGGTCTCTCTGTTCGACAACACTCCCCGGGGTCCTATCATTAGCTATGTATGTCCTGCCCTGGGTTGTCTTACTGAAATGCAAATACTTCGCATTTATCTAAATGAAACTCCATCTCCCACTCCTTGGCCCACTGGCCCAGTTGATCAGGATCCCGTTGTACTCTGAGATACTTTTATTCACTGTCTCTACTCAAACAATTTTGAAGTCATTTGTGAACTTATTCACCATGCCTCCTGTATTCTCCATGGGATGTGGATGTTGCCGGCAAGGCCAACATTTGTTGCCCATTCCTATTTGCTCCTTGAGAACTGCTGCACTGAGGGAAGATGTTCCCAGGATTTTGAATCAGTGACACTAAAGGAACAGTGATACATTTCCATGCCAGGATGCCCTGTGGCTTGGAGGGGAAATTGGATCATGAGGTGTTCCCATGTATCTGCTTCCCTTGTCCTGCTAGATGGAAGTAGGATTGGAAGGTGCTGATGGAAGAGGGTTGATGAATTTTTGTGGGTTCGGATGGTACACACTGCTGCCACTGTGCATTGGCAATGGAGGGATGGTTCTACTCTGTCCTGGATGGTGTTAAACGTTTTGAATACTACTGGTGCTGCATCATCTGGACAAGTGGAGACTATCCCATCAAAATCCCAACTGTTTTTTGGATGATGGACAGGCTTCAGGCGGTCCAGTAAATTACTTGCCACAGAATTCCCAATCTCTGACTACTGTTTCAATCATAGTATTTGTATAATTAGCCCAGTTCAGTTTCTGGTTGATGTTGATGGTGGGGGATTTAGCAATGGCGATATCATTGAATTCAAGGGGTAATGGTTAGATTTTCTCTTGTTGGAGGTGGTCTTTGCCTAGCATATGTGTGGTGTGAATATAACCTGCCAGTTGTCAACCCATACCAGAATATTGTCCAGATCTTGCTGCATTTGAACACGGACTGCTTCAGTATCTGAGGAGTCACGAATGGTGCTGAACATTGTGCAATCATCAGCGAACATCCCCATTTCTGACCTTATGATGGAGGGAAGGTCATTGAAGCAGCTGAAGATGGTTGGGCTGAGGACACTATCCTGAGGAACCGCTGCAGAGATAGAGTCATAGGGTCATACAGAATGGAAACAAGTCCTTCAAGTCCAACCAGTCCATGCCAACCATAATCCCAAACTAAACTGGTCCCACCTGCCTGCGATAACAAGGTCTACACCTGGATGAACACAGCAGGCCAAGCAGCATCAGAGGAGCAGGAAAGCTGATGTTTCGGGCCTAGACCCTTCTTCAGAAATGAAAACCCACCTGCCTGCGCTTGGCCAATATCACTCCAAACATTTCTTATTCATGTACTTATCTAAATGTCTTCCAAATTTTGTTACTGTACCCACATCCACCATTTCTGCTGGAAGTTCATTCCACGCAAGAACCACTCTCAGTGTAACAGAAATGCCCTTCATGTCTTTTTTAAATATTTCTCCTCTCACCTTAAAAATATGACCCCCAGTCTTGAAATCCCCCACCCTAGGGAAGACACCTGCTATTCACATAATCTACACCCCTCATGATTTTATAAATCTGTATAAGGCTATGCCTCAATCTCCTACATTCCAGTGAAAGAAGTGCCAGACTATCCAGCCTCTCGTTAAAACTCAAACCTTCCATTCCCAGCAATCCTGGTAAATCTCTTCTGAACCCTCTCCAGATTAATTATATCCTTCTTATAACAAGGCGAGCGGAACTGGACACTGTACTCCAGAACAGGCCTCACCATGTCCTGTACAACCTCAATATGTCCTGGGGCTGAGATGACTGACCTCCAACAACAACCATCTTCCTGTTAGGTATGACTCCAACCAGTGGATAGTTTCTCATCTGATTCCCATTGACTCTAGTTTTGCCAATGCTTCTTAATGCCACACTGACGGGCATTTGGGTAGTGGGTCTGACATCTTTAAGTTGGATTTGGGGAGAAGGGTGGTTTCTATGGGACAAGGAATTTGTGGAAAAGGTGAGTCATTGGGATGAGGGATATGGGGAGAAGGTGAGTCATTGGAATGAGGGATATGGGGAGAAGTTGGGCCATTGTGATGAAAGATGTGGGGAGAAGGTGAGTCATTGGGATGCGGGATTTGGGGAGATGATTGGTCATTGGGATTATGGATTTGGGAGAAGGTGAGTCATTGGGATGAGGGATTTGGAGACAATGTAGATTCAATGCTGTTTGACTCTATAATGGTATGGAGGAACATGTTGTGATTACGGAAGGAGGAGTGATCTGTGAAAAGGGATAATCTTGTAGAAACTGCCAATCCATGTTCCTATAATTCATTCCACTTCATGTTTAAACTGAACAGCAAAGAGTTTCAGGGAGACCTAATTGGTATTATTACAGACTGCCCAAGGACAGCAGATTTCTTAAAACAAAATGTGAACCTGATGGGTTTTTACAACAATTGGTGTTACAATATGGTACTGGAACCTTTTCTGAGACCTTACACTTCAACAATTTTTTTCATTGGTTGAATTTAAATTCCACCAGCTTCGATGGTGGGATTTGACCACGTGGCTCAAGGCAATGATCTATAACCTCTGGATTGCTGCTCTGACATTACAATTACATCAGCCTCAGATTTGAATTCAGAACTTCTGGATTAGACATTAGACTGCAGCAAGGATGGATGGCTGGATAACAGAACTCTAGCACTGCCATAATAACTGAGATTGATAGAGAGGGCTGTCTAACAACAGATATGTTACAATTGGGGCATTGGAGGTGAGGGAGAGCTGGGTCTGAATGAAACCCGAACCTCTTCTATAACTTAGCTGTGTCCGTGGAGCATTGTGTAAAATAGAGAAAGGGTGTTGGGGACAATCAAAAAAAAATCTAAATATTTAGACCAGAAGTAGGATTGAGATGAGGAGAAATTTCTTCACTGAAGAGGACGGTGAATTCCGTATCTGAAAGGGCTGTACCAGCTCAATCATTGAACTGGTAGAAGACGAAGACTGATGGGTTTCTGGAAACTGATGACCGGTGAGGGATGAGGAAATAGTGCAGGAAAGTGGTTTTGAGGGGATGGTCAGTCATTTCTAGAATGACCAGGAAGGCTCGATGGGTTGAATGGCATTCATGCTGTTCCTATGTTGGGCTCTGCCTAAAGCATGTAACTGAGTAGTGCATCTCAGAGGGACTTCAATGCAGCTTCAAGCCTGTCAGCCCATTCGGCCCCATTTGTCCTGATATCTCACTGGGGGGCGGGCAGTGCCCGCTGGGCGAACAGTTGATAATGTGAGCACCCGCCGCCAGGTGGCAGCACCTCCAACCTCCGCCCAGTTGGAGGGGACATGTGACACCGGCCATCCAATCAGGAGCGGGAGGGGGGCGGGGCCACTGGAACCCGGAAGCGGAACAGTCAAAGGGATGTTGGTGACCCGGTAACTGTCTGTGTATCCCTGCGGAGAGGGGTAAGGGGGTGGGAATTATAGAGTCTGTACATTCAGGAGGTAAATGTTACAAATACATGTGTATGTCAGGGAGGGGGGGAAGGGAAAAGTCGGTGAGAGGGTTGTGTGGAGGGGGAGAACAGGAGGAGTGGGTGGGGGTAAGGGGAAGGGGGAGAGGGGCTCGGGAAGATGTGGTAAATGTGGGTAGGTGGGAGGGAGCTTGAAGGGGTAAATGTGCTGCTCCTTGTAACTGACTTATCCACTTGGACCATGAAAGGCCTTTCACTGATGAACGAAATGAGTCTTTTCGTTAAGGCTTGTGTACCCTTCAGAACCTTAGGCTGGGGACAAGGGTTCGGGGGGGGGAGGGGGGTGGGCAGGGAAAGAGGGGGAGGGGAAGGAGGGAACTCTCTATGTGGAGTTTGCACATTCTCCCCGTGTGTGTGTGTGTGTGTGTGTGTGTGGGTTTCCCCTGGGTGCTCCGGTTTCCTCCCACAGTCCAAAGATGTGCAGGTTAGGGTGGATAAGCCGTAGGAAACACAGGGTTACAGAGATAGGGACTGGGACTGCCTGGAATGTTCTTCAGAGGTTTGGTGTGGACTTGATGGGCCAAATAGCCTCTTTCCACACTGTGGGGATTCTGTGATCTTAGTTCGGGTTCGAAAAGAAATTTATTGGGCACTTTTGGGCTCTGGGATAGAGTTGGAGAAGTGGAACCGAGTGAACTGTTGCAGAGGGAAGCATGGACTCAGTGGGCCAAATGGCCCACGGTGTCATAATATCTATATGACAATGAGAGCTAAGAACCACTTGGGTGGAGCAACTGCGATTATATTTCCTCTTTGTATTTCCAAAGATCCGGACATGGACACACGCTTCACCAGGGGCAAGTCTCCCATTCTGGAGCGCTCGCTAACTCGCCCAAAGACCGAGGTCAGCCTGAGTGCGTTCGCCCTGCTGTTCTCCGAGATTGTGCAGTACTGTCAGAACCGGGTGTACTCTGTGTCCGAGCTGCAGAACAAGCTGTCCGAGCTGGGCCAGCAGGTCGGCGTGCGCATCCTTGATGTGCTGGTGATGCGTGAGAAGAACGGCAAGCGCGAGACCAAAGTCATCAACATGCTGCTCTTCATCAAGGTCAACGTGTGGAAGGCGCTGTTTGGCAAGGAGGCCGACAAGCTGGAGCAGGCCAACGACGACGACAAGACCTACTACATCATCGAGAAGGAGCCCCTCATCAACGCTTACATCTCAGTGCCCAAGGAGAACAGCACACTAAACTGTGCCTCTTTCACAGCGGGCATCGTGGAAGCCATTCTCTCGTACAGTGGCTTCCCTGCCAAGGTCACCGCTCACTGGCACAAGGGCACCACGTTGATGATCAAGTTTGACGAGTCGGTCATCGCGCGTGATAAAGCTTTGGATGGACGCTAAGTTTCTGCCCGGCTCACTTTGTTCTGTCTCTCCCCTCCCCTTTCTCTTCCTACGTGGTCCACCCTACCCCCACCAAATCTCAAACCAACAAATCTCTGCTTCACCTTGTAACATTGAAATGATTTTTCCTTCGGCCCTCACTGACCATTCCAAGCTTTCCCTATGTTCAAGCCTGTGTTCCTGGCTGTGCCTTGCAGTAGCCTCTCCCCGTGCCCTGGGACCTGACCGATATAGATCGTATCTGAAAGAAGGCCAGCTGCTCCCAGTGTTTGCGCTATCTGAACCTGTACGGGAAAGTTAGCTGTTATAAAATCAGACCACGTAGCTAGTGGCAACACTGTCTCTCGTGTGGGAGGCTGCCATGATTCAGGAATTATTCTCATCTCTGTAATAGTTTATACAGAGTGGGATAGAATTTTACAGATTTTAGTTTTAACTCCCTGAAAGGGACCACTGAATGTGGGGTATGGGGTGGATTTTGGAAATTGGCAAAGCGTTTCCTCTGCATCAAGGGCTGTTCTGATCTCACTAGCAAAGTCTGAGTCTAACCCTGTGCAGTAATTGCGCTGCGAGTGTTTGTGAGGGTTGGGGCTGCTGGAGGGGAATGTTTGGGGACAGCGTACAGGAGGCTTTACACTGTGTCAACCCCATGGCGTACCTGTGCTGGGAGTGTTTCTTGGGGACAGTGCAGAGGGAGCTTCACTTTTAGTTTGAGTAGACGGAGCTTTACTCTGTATCTAACCCTGTCCTGGGAGTGTTTACTGGCACTGCATGCCTGAAACCGCTCACATTTGACAACAGATTGCTTGTTTCTCTTCCTTTTAAAAGAAATGTGAGGTGTTTGAGTGTCCGAGTTAAGGGTTTGTCTGCCAGCGTTGTGTTGAGGTGGTCCATTTGTCTGATCTCCATGTGGAGTTGCATCCTTTGACTTGAACCCAGCTCCAGCAGACAATGGAACTAGGAACAACTGTGTATATTATTCCAATAAAGTTGTGACAATTAATTTATGTGTAGAGAATGGACTGTTTCATAATTTGTGATTAAAATGGGTGTCGCTGGTATGTAACTCCCCGGTTGTTTCTGTCACAAGTCAGTGTGTGTGGCACAGAAACGTGTCTGCCCCTGTAAAGTGTGTGTAAAATCTAAAGAGGATATAAGTCCATCATGAATCACAGTGAAATCATTTGTTGTGTATCTAATCAAGCCTCCAATTCTTTGCCTGTTTGAGAGTCTCTACCTCTGTGTGTCTCTGTAGCTCTCTCCCTCTAGTCCTGTGACTGGATTTTCATCAGTGTACATGAAGGGTTTAGTTACAGGGACATTGATTATTCTTTTGACCACCAGAGGTGTCATATGACAGTGTAATCCCTCTCTGAATGCAAGATTCCTCAAAACAAGATGAGCCAAAACTTTTTGTGCAGTCGAATTCCCTGATCTTTATGCAGTACTCCCGAATGTGGCCTTACCAGCTCCTGTACTCAATGCTCTGACCAATGAGGGTGAATATGCCCAACACCTTCCTCACCACCCTGTCCACATGTGAAGCCACTTTCAAGGAACTATGTGCCTGTACCTCCAGGCCTTTCTGTCCAAATGGAACCCCTACAATATGGAAACAGGCCATTCAACCCATACCAACCCTCCAAAGAGCATCCCACCCAATCCATCCCCATCCCTGTAACCATGCATTTCCCATGGCTAACCCATCTAGCCTGCACATCCCCAGACACTATGGGTAATTTAGCATGGCTAATCCACCTAACCAGCTCATCTTTGGACTGTGGGAGGAAACCCATGCAGACACGGGGAGAATGTGCAAACTCCACACAGACAGTCGCCTGAGGATGGAATTGAACCTGGGTCCCTGGCACTGTGAGGCAGCAGTGCTAACCACTGTGCTGCTGGGTTGTTTCAGCACTATGGAAACAGAGGCAACTCCTAACACAAAATCTCGACCAGAACCGTGAGGGGAAGCTCTGTCCTTTGATCGATCAAGCTGATCCCTTCTCTGCTTAACCTCAATAGTCTGAGCTAAACATCAAAGAATAAAAACTGCCTTTCTTTAGCACCTTTCCCAACCTTAGGTTGTCTCTGGGTGCAGTCATTGCAGAACAGAAGGAAGCTGTTTGGCAGTTGTGGTGTAATCTGGTCAGTCTTGTTGCATAAAACCATGAGATCTAGGAGCAGAGGTAGGCTGATTGGTCCTTTGGGTCTGCTGCATCATTTAATGAGATCATAATTGATCTGATAATTTTCAACTCTTTTCCCATAGCCCTTGATTCCCTTACTGATTAAAAAATCTATCTCAGCCTTGAATATACATAGTGACCCAACCTTGACAGCCTCTGTGCGAAAGAATTCCACAAATTTACTACCCTCAGAAGAAATTACTCCTCATCCCTGTTTTAAAATTGGGTGACCCCTTAATCTAAGGTTTTGGCCTCTGGTCCTAGACTCTTCCAGAAGGGGAAACAATTTTTCCACATCTATCCCGGCAAGCCCTCTAAGAATGTTGTATGTTTTAATGGATCATCTGTCTATCTTCTAATCTCTGAGTACAGGCCCAACCTACTCAACCACTCCTTGTAAGACAATCCCTCCATAGCTGGTATCAGCCTTGTGAACCTTCTCTGGACTACGTCCAATGCCTACATACCTTTCCTTCAATAAGGAGACCAAATTGTTCCACAATATTCCAGATGTAATTTGACTAGTACCTTTTTGCGTTTAAGAACTAAAGATGGGTCACCGGACTTGAAATGTTAACTTTGCTTTCTGTACACAGATGCTGCCAGACCTGCTGAGTTCCTGCAGCAATTTCTGTTTTAGATCTGTATTCTTAAACTCCATTCCCTCGTCTTTCCTATTATCAGCAGAACTTATATCCCTCTCGCCTGAGAGTTTAAATCATGCAAATGCTGCCCATTTGAAATTCTTTGGAAAACGTGTCCCCGCTGTGTTTAACATGAGCTCTCGGTCACTACTGTGTGTACATAAAAGAAAGCTCCCTCACATTATCTTCCTGTCTCCCTCTCGGAACCTTGAATCTCTGCCCCCGGTACTGGTGTTTTCAGTGCCAGGAATCTGGGTTGCTGTGGCAATGTGCAATTTTACAAGCATGTTGCAGCCAGCAACTATGAGTAATGATAGTAGAGGCTCCAACATTTATTCCATCACGTAACAGAGCAGTAATCTTTACTGCCTGCTACTGGGGATAAGGATTTACAATTTGATGCTCAACCTGTTGGTCCATGTCGTAAACCACTTTCCTTGGCCATTGGTCCTGGAGGAACTTAAATCCAGACTGCCTGGCAGAGGCATGGGCACTGCCCACTGTGACGTGAGCTCTTGTCAGGCTGTTCTCACCACCAGTGAATGGGAGCAATCTTTCTTTGTCATAACTTTGTACATCTCTAGCTACACCAACAACCATGGCTCGAGCTTTCCATGTGGCTCGTTCTACATGCGCAAGTTTTCATTGATTCGTTGGATGTGGGCGTCATTGGCTGGGCCTGCATTTATTGCCCAAGTTGCCCTTGAGAAGGTGGAGATGAGTTGCTGCCTTAAACCGCTATGTGCTGTGGGTAGACCCACAATACCCTCAGGAAGGGAATTCCAGGATTTTGACCCAGCGACAGTGAAGGAACGGCGATATATTTCCAAGTCAGGATGAAGGAGAACTTGACTCCAAGAACCCAATGCCCTTGTCCTTCTACATGGTCACCGGGTTCCTAAGGAGCCTTGGTGAATTTCTGTAGTACATTTTGTAAATAGTATACACTGCTGTTATGGAGCATCGATGATGGTGACTGAGGGTTTGTGGATGTGATGCCAATCAAGTAATATATTTTGCCCTGTGTGATGTCAAGCTTTTTGAGTGTTGTTGGAGCTGCACCCATCCAAGTGAGTCCATCACACTCCTGACTTGTCCCTTGTCAATGGCGGACAAGCTTTGGGGAGTGCGGAGAACAGCAGTGTTCCTAGCCCTGTCCTTTTCCGGTAGCCGCTGTACCTATATTGGCTAGTTCCGTCCAGCTTCTGGTCAATGGTAACTCGCAGCATGTTGATATGGGGGATTCATACGCAGGGACTCATTCTCTGAACACAAAAGGGATACATTTAGGCTTTTTTTTTTTGAATTACCTGGACTCTTAAGTAGCCAATATTAAATGTTGCTGTCTCAGAAGATGGCATTTAATTGTAAACTCAAATTTTTCAGCATTTTTCTCAAATCTCAAAGGTTGAAGACATGCCATTTCTGCTTATTTGGAGGAAACACTCAACCTGCTTTCTTTGAATCTGGTTTCCGTTCCCTGGTTTCTTTGTTTAAGAACAGCAGGCAGCAATAGGCCACATAGTGACAGATCAGTTAGTCTGATGTCAGTGGTGGGGAAATCATTGGGAAAAAATTCTGATGGACAAGATTAATCAGGGATAGTCAGCACAAACTTGTTAGAGGGAGAAACCGAAAGAAACTGCGCACGCTGTAAAATCGGGAACAAAAACGGAAGTTGCTGGAAAAGCTCAGCAGGTCCGGCAGCATCCGTGAAGGGGAAAAAAAAAAGAAAAATCAGAGTTAATGTTTCAGGTCTAGTAACCCTTCCTCAGTTCGGAGGGTCACCGGACCCCGAAACGTTAACTGATATTTTTCTTCACAGATGCTGCCAGACCTGTTGAGCTTTTCCAGCAACTTCTGTTTTTGTTAGAGGGAGATCCTGTCTGACTAATTTGAGTTTCTTGAAATATGTAGAGTTGCCTAAATATGAGGGTAGTACAGTTGATGTGGTTCACATGAACTTCAGTCAGGCCATTTGACAAGGTCGCACATGCAAGGCCAGTCCAAAAGGTAAGATCCAGTAGGATCCAAAGTCAAGTTGGCAACCTGGATTTAAAATTGGCTTGCAAACAACTTCACCCAGAGTCTGGTTGAAAAATGGAACATGCTGCCTGAGATGTGGTGGAGGCATGCACTCTTGTAATATAAGAAGCATCTGTATGAATGCATTAAATTCTCAGGCACAGTAGGCTATGGACCAAATGCGGGTAAATGGGATAGGTGTAGTTTGGTGTTTGTTAGTCAGCATAGACCTGATGGGCCAAAGGGCCTGTTTCTATGCCCTATGACTTTCTCCTAACTGGCTGCATGATGTTGTTCAACATCATTATTTCATGGCACAATTGTAATTGGGTTGTATTTTAACAGTAATCTCACAGGGTAGAAAGAGCAAATGACACCTGAACAATAAAGTGAAATGATTGGACAATGTGGGTCATCACTATCAGAGGTGCTGGGTCCCTGGGGTGGCTGTGGCAGTGGTGAGTTGGGCAAATTCTCAACAGTTCACAGTTACATCTGCATTTACTTCATCAACAAAACTGAAGACTGCTGATTTCTTTTGAAAACAATGTATTTTCAATAGCTACTACAACTTTATCACATTTCAAACATTCTTTGCAAAAGCACTAAGATAAAGTGAGATAGTTAACTAGACAAATGCACAATGGTTAAAACGCTTGCAAACTATGTACATAATGAATCAGTAACCTGTTTTGCAATGTGCCCATTACACATCACGTGTCCTGACATTTAATCCCACAGAGCCTGCACACACAGTAAACATCCATTAGCAACAATTAAATGGAATTCCAGCTATTATCCCATCTTCCAGTCACAAGATAATTAGGAATGACTAAAACCATCTAGCCCAGCTCATTCTGTCCAAGCTAAAGGGGTGGCACGGTGGCTCAGTGGTTAGCACTGCTGCCTCAGAGTGCCAGGGGACCCATGTTCGATTCCAGACTGTGCATCGAGTTTGCACACTCTCCCCATGTCTGCTTGGACCTTCCCCTGTTAGGAGGGTGAGGATCCCTCTGATAATTAAAATCAAAACACTAGCCCCCAATCTGTTATGTTGGGAGGAGAGATCCCCTTCTAATAATTAAACCTGAAACACCCAGAGAACCTCACCTAATCTGTTAAAAAGGAATGGTTAAATGACAGAAAATCCCTGACATTCACTTTACAAGTAATAATTTATTTATTTAACCCTAATAGTGAACAAATCAACAGAACTACTAATAAATCAAACAATTCCCCTTTAACTACTAACTATTCCCTCACTGAACAAAATTCTACTGGTATACTATTCCAATTAACACAAGTCTGACTTATATAAGCCCAAGGAATAACAAAAATAAATTAAAACTTAGATTCTCAAAAGTACAGCCAGCTTAAGTCTTCTGGAATGTTCTTTCTCTTCTCTGCAGATCCTTCTTAAATGAATGCTTTCTCTGTGAATTCTTCTGCCAGGAATCTTAGCCAGGAGTGCTGTGGTATCTTTATGAATAGATGGTGCTTTCTGAGCTCAGATATTTGTTCTTCAGATGGCAGTTTGCTTTCATACCAATTTTCAAACACCTTCTTCTTATATATCCCTAATGACCTGTCAATTTTCTTATAATAGGATTGGTCCAAGGTTGTCAAAACATCAAAACAAGCCTAAGGTTTCCAATCACACAGCCAATTGATACATGTTTTAATTTTAGAGCTGGCTGTACCTCTTCAGCTGATTACAGATACATTTTCATTTAAATCTCCAAACTTAGAAAAGCACATCACCTGTTAAAGGGACTAGGCACTCTTCCCACGCTCCCCACCCCCTCCACACTTCCCACCCACCATTTTTACGCACAAACTCTAACCCCCCCTCCTCCGTCTCACACACAAACTCTGCACACCTTTTCACAACCACCCCCCCCCCCCCCCCAACAATCCAAAGATGTCCATGTTAGGTGGATTGCCCATGTTAAATTGCCCATAGTTCCAGGGATAAGCAGGTGAGGTGGGTTAGCCATGGGAAAGGCAGGGTTACAGGATGGGTTGTGTCTGGGTGAGATGCTCTTTGGTGCAGACCCAATGGGCTGAATGGCCTGCTTCCACACTGTAGAGATTCTATGATTCTATGAAATAACATATAAATGTGGGTATTAAGACCATGACTACCTGCTGAGGGTGGAATTGAAGTTTGGGATAATCACTGCAGCGGGACAATGAGGAAAGGTTGCTGTCTAAGCCACAGTATGGTGAGAGGCTGGATACCATGTAGAAACCCTCAAGTAGTATGCCTGACAAGAAATGTACATTGTGAACATCAACAGTATTAAAATTATATTGAGGTACCTTAGAGTGAAACATGAAGAAAAGTTTACAATGAAAAGTGCGATAGAAATAATTTTCAATTTGAAATGTTTTGCCTGCCTGACATGGAATGTATATTTGAAATATTAAGAGTATCAAGGCACAAGAGTAAAATATTTTGTATAGTCAAGTTGAAATTTGTTGCATTTTCTTAATTCAAGTTGAATTGCTTTGTAATGTACTTATACAAATGTTATGAATGCAATATATTCTTGTAAATATCAGGATCAGGAGTAGGCCATTCGGTCCCTCAAGCCTGCTCTGCGATTTGGCAAGATTGCCTATATTACACGAGTGACAACAACTCCCCATGGGCTGTAAAGCAGTTTTGGACGTCATGAAAGGTGCCATGTAAGTATAGGATTTGTCTTTCATTACACCTGCATGCTGTAGGTGAAGTGAGTGAACCAATGGTGAAACTGAAGGCCCAGAACAGATTCTTCAAGGACGATGAATCATGTGGAAATCAAATTGTGTTTGGAAAGTGCCTGAAATGAAATCGCTGCCTTTACAAAGCAATTCAGTTGTGTAGCTAATACAGCCTTTCTATTCTGATTTCTGTGGTACCAGAAGGGGATCAACGTTCATGGGAGTAAGGCACAAAAGTGGAGTTGAGGATTATCAGATGGTCTCATTGAATGTTGGAGCATATGTAATGAGTTGAATGGCCCACTTCTGCTCCTCCATCCTATGTTCTAGCCCACCAAATACTGTAAATGGCATTTGCCTCTTTCACGCAAATGACACTCCACAAGATTGGTCAATTAGACATTACTAATACCTCAGGAGGAATGATAATTGTTGATCTGAATTTGGTACAAAAATTCAGTTCGGTCTTAACTAAAGAAATCGATTGTTTACCCTTCATTCAGAAGCTGTAGTGAACTGTGAATTTACAGCTGATCCCCACAAATTCCACATGGTCACATTTGTACTAAATAAATGAGGAATTAGAACTCTTTAAAAATATCCTATTTGCTGTTTGAGGTATGAAGCACAGGTAAATATGTAAAAAGTTAGACCAGATTCACAACGTTAACTCCTTTCACTAGTAATGATGCCAGACCTGCTGAGATTCACCAGCAACTATTGCAAGTGTAGTAAATCTATTTAAGAGGTGCCAACAAACAGGACCATTAACACATGTGATACTCCTGTGGCAAACAAAATAATGTGCGAGGCCACTGTAGGACACAAAATATTTCTATAGTCACTTTTAAATCGTGGGATATGGGTTTCTATGATCTCTGCAGTTTCTCTGGGAAAGGAGGATTGAGCGAAACTTCACCCTGAAGAAATTTTAGTGAAATTCAGTCTTGATCTTGAAAGAAGATGGAGTAGAAATTGGTTTTACAAAAAAAGTTTTTAATTAGTCAATCCCTTGGTGACAAAAGTGGATTCCATCCATTCCCAGACTTTGCAATAGGATGGGCAAGTGTGAGTCAACACCCTGTTTGCATTATAGTTTTTATTTAGGTTTATAATATTTTAATTATTTAATGAAGCCTCTGACAGCTTCCCCAAAGACATTCTCCACAGTTTAAACCACCTTCACCAGCTGCTCCCAAACTACGGCCTTTATATTCTGCCAGTCCGGGGCGGGGCCTAGCTTGATTGACAGTCAGAAGGGCAGGGCGTATTTCGGTGGATGGGCGGGGTCTGATTTGATTGACAGTTAAGGGGGGGCGCGGTCCGAGTTAGTTGTCTGTCACGGGGACATGTTTGATTGACAGCCCTAGAGGCGGGACATTGTTTGATGGACGGTCCGGAGGCGGGACTTGATTTGACGGCCGGTCATCGAGCGTAACAAGGTGCAGAGCTGGATGAACACAGCAGGCCAAGCAGCGTCAGAGGAGCAGGAA
>NC_063369.1:17068606-17069554 GCF_021869965.1 Rhincodon typus
AAGGGGCGGGTCCTAGTTTGATTGACATGCAGTGGGCGGGGCCTTGTGGAATTGCCGGCCATGGGGGCGGGTTTCATTGACAGTTCCGAAGGGGCGTGTCCTTGCCTGATTGACGTCCTGGTGGAGGGGTGGGTTTTCCCCGGTCACGGGTTGATGGCGGCGGCCTGGTGCTGGGCTTCAGGAGCTGCCGGCTGTGGGAGTGCGAGCCGCCTGTGGATGGCGGAGTGAAGGCCGAGTGTTTGTGGGAGCGGGGTCGCACTCCGTCAGCAGCCGGTACCATGGACGGTGACAGCCGGCCGTCAGGTAGGAGCGGGCAACCCAAACACAGATAACAAGGTGTAGAGCTGGATGAACACAGCAGGCCAAGCAGCATCAGAGGAGCAGGAAAGCTGACGTTTCGGGCCTAGACCCTTCTTCAGGAGAAACTGGGCAGGTCCCTCAGCATCTGCTGCTTTCTCTCTCTCTCTCTCTGCACACACTGTCAGACCTGCTGAGCTGTTTATAGTAATCCCTGGTTAGGGTTCTGACTTCTAGCCTCCTTGTGTTTTGTTTAGCTAAGGGCTAAACAGGCCTGGGGTGTGAGGGACTTGGAATGAGAGGGCTGAGGATGAGGGGCCTAAGGGTGAAGGGGTCAGGGATGCCAAGTGTGTAGGGTCTCACGGTGGGTCTGAGGATGGACTGTGTTTGGGGTCAGATGCTCAGGGTGGAGGAGTGAGGCGTCAGGGCTTGAGGAGCAAATCCAAGTGGTCTGATTGTGGGGTCTGAGGCTGAGGCAGGGTGAGTTTGGTGGGGGCCAACCTCTGCAAAAGTTGGTGTGGAAATCAAGTTGTTTCCCACTGCTGGAAGTTGCTGTTCTTTACCTGTGGGGTTATCTAGAAGGGCTCTCCTGCCTCTCTCTTCCCCTGTCCCCATGGGACTCGGTTGTTTCATTCTCCACCACCACCCCCC
>NC_063369.1:17069654-17099978 GCF_021869965.1 Rhincodon typus
AGTTTTGGGATATCTGGGGCTCTGCTCTTAGTATCCTGCGCTTACTGTTGTGGAATGGCTGTCGCAGAGTATGTTGTTTAAATCCCTGTGACCAGTCAACCAATCTGTTGATTGTGGCATTTCTAGTTGTTGTTCAGGGTATTGTCTTTTATTTTTCTACATTCTGTGACCTCGTCTCCATTCTACTCCCACTCTCCCGTAGTCATGTGGTTTCGGACGTCTGTTGGAAGCAGCTAAGATCACAGCTGGTCTAAAATTTGTTCTGTTTGAGTCGCCTTGGAGTTGTCTTCTCCCTATGTGTATGTGTGGATGGAGCCTGTGTATATCTGGTGTGTTTAGTGGGGTGGTGGGGGGTGGGGTATTTAGAGGGATCTATGAGATGCGTGGTCTGGATTCATGAGGATGACAACATATGAAAAATGGGAACAGGGGCCTGAAGCTTGTTCAGTTCTATTCAATCCTGACTTTCTGCACCTCCATATGTTTTCTTGCCTTATCCTAAAACCTTGCCCAACAATATTGAAGGACTTGAAGAATAATGGGTGCAGTGAGCTGCATAATGACAACTTGCCCTTTATAAAGCACCTTTCAAAATACAGCAGGAAATCCCAAAGAGCCTTGTCAGAAATTCCACGTTGAACTGCATCAGGAGACATAAGGACACACTTTTTTTGAGGGGTGGGGAGGAGGTGGCCCTGAGCTTGAGGTCTAGGCAGTGGAAGGTACAATTGCCAGTGGTGTTTTGACCAAGCAGGCTGGAATTGGAAGGCTCCTGGTTGAGCCAAAACTCTGCACTCAGTTCAGCTGAAGTGGGAAGACGGGGATTGCTAAGTGGGAAGAAACTGTCTGAGGTTTCAGCTTCTGTGTGTTTGTGCAATGTGAAGAAGCTACTGTTGTTTGTAAAATTGCACTTCAGAATGAGTCAGCCTTTCCTTTAAGATAGAGGAACTTAAACCAAAGCAGCTTTGCACACGACCTGAGGCGTGTGATTGCGTGAGGTGGTTTGTGGCTAAATTGCTGCCTTTGATTCTCTCTGCTTCATTGCTCACATACGGTGAACAGGGCATGATCTCACAGCGCCTTCTATCTGTTCATCCCTAATTCAAAAGCAATTAATGCTAGAAAGGTGAAAAATTGGGTTACCAGTCAGGAGGATGGTTACCTTAGCTCATCTCCAGTCTCTCCCTCAAGTAGTTGAAACTGGTGCAAATACTGCCGCTTGTAGACTGAGTGACAGAGGAAGGTATCAGATAATTTCTTGGTCCCTGGAATTATGGCATGCACTGTGGCTGCCAAGTATTAAACTGACTGAATGTGCCAGTCTTCTCTTCTGGACAGCCCATGGCTTCTGTGTTCAGCATCTTGTACTCCAGTCATTCTGTTCCACAGACATCAGTGCATAATTCAGACTGTACCCCAATGCCGCACAGTCGCAGGTGTCTTGGTGATCTGCTTCCTCAGGTGCACGTAAAGGATCCATGTTTGGAAGAAGCACATGGATGTTTTTCTGCCAGTATCCTCTCCAGTATCTAGCCTTCCAGCAGCATCACTAAAATGAGCATAAATCTGATTTTGACTGTATTGCCTTGCTGTGTGCCAACTGGCTACAGAGCGATTTGTGGCATTCTGATGTTATGGAGAAATTTAATGTCTTTTATTTTACACGGCTGTCTTGTTAGTGTGACTCAACTACTGATCAGGAAGTACAGTGGGCAAAGCTGGTCTCTAGTCCATAGTAAATGAGAGGAACACTTGTATTTATACTGTACCTACCGTGACCACGAGCATGTCAGAATGTTGCACAGCCAATCGTGGATGACAACTTAGTGTTCCAAGGTCTGGATTCTGAAGATCTTACGGAAGCTGTTTTCTAATTATACTGTTCCAATTTCTGTTTCTTGATGGTTCCATATAAAAATTGACTTTTCCCTGTGCCCTCTGCCCAGTTAATCACCTTAGCCACTGCCTCTGGTGCAGCAAGAGGGACTTTGCTTCAGTGGTTATGGGTGGCATGGTGGCTCAGTGGTTAGTGCTTCTGCCCCACAGCGCCAGAAGACCCGGGTTCAATTCCAGCCTTGGGCGACTGTCTGTGTGGAGTTTACACATTCTCCCCATGTCTGTGTGGATTTCCTCCCACAGTCCAAAGATGTGAAGGTTAGGTGGATTAGCCATGGGAAATTCAGGGTTACAGGGATAGGGTAGAAGTATGGGTCTGGTTGGGATGCTTTTCGGAGGGTCACTGCAGACTCGATGGGCTGAATGGCCTCTTTTCCACACTGTAAGGATTCTATGATTTTAATGTATGGTATATCTCTTCTGGTTTCCATTTCCATGCAAGCTCATGTCTCAGATTCCCCTGCTGACTGTGCTCAAGTCAGTGCAGAATTGCTGTGCTGCACTTAGTACCTCTTACCTTGGCTGGAGGCTGAGTAAAGGACCTGGTACAGAATTTAGCCAGGAGACTGGCTCCTGTGTTGTGCTCCACATGAGCCTGGAATGAAACTGCTGCTTGCAAGAGGAAGACTAAAATTCTTATGAAATGAACCGAACAAATTGGATTCAGCTTCTGGAAGAAAGTACAGGATGGCCATTAATAAATCCAACAGGCAAATCAGGAGAAACCTCTTTCCTCTGTGTAATGTATAGAGTCCCCTATTGCAGAGAGCGAATTGCAAGCACCTTTAAGGGAAGCCTGACAAACACCAGGGGAAAGGATTCAGTGGTTTTGTTGGTAGCATAGGAAGATGTTCTTTTGGAACCTAAATGCCAGCACAGACTACTTGGGCCAAATGGCCTGTTTCTATGCTGAGAACTCCATATATACTTATTAAACAAATGCAACTCGAGCTGGGAGTGTTGAGTCTCATTGTACTTATGGTGATCGGCATGGTTTGGCCCTATAATCTGGAAGCTCCTTAGTCCCAATATGTTTTCCAGGAGCTGGTAAGGGGCTTTAGAATGGATAGTTTATTCACCCAGCCCAGACATCATGGGCTGGAAGATCTCTTTCTGTGCTGTCACTTTTCCTATGGTTCTGTGGACCTGTTTGACTGGCTGTCGCCAGGCAGTTCAATTCCTACTGGGCCACTGAGATTTCTATCTCCTCTCTGGCCTGCTTCACAAAGCTGCTGTAATCCTGGGATACCGGGGAGACATCGGTGCCAGATCAGGTCTCCCAGGGTCAGCTGATTCGATCCATTCCACAAGTATTTAAAGAGGATTAAGTTTATAGGGTGGCTGGACAGAGTTGGTACAAAACACTCTTAATCCTCAGAGGCAGTATTTTTTTTTTCTTTCAGCTGCCTGATTCCTGTGATCATTGTTGCTTGTATCATTGTACAAGTTGTCTCTCCAGATATCTGCTGGGAACAACTTTCCCTGAAGGAACCTGAAGCTGTGGAGGGCCTTTTGATTCATCGTGCCCCTGTCAGCGCTGTTTGTGACCTATTGCCTAGACCATTTTCCTATGTGTGTTCCTATTGGATTAAACTTACACTAGTTACTGATTCCTTGACTGGTGCATGCATTTCTTTACTTGAAACTTCTCTCTCGTTTTTATTTACAAGCCCTGTTCTCTTTCCAAAGGTGCCCCTCAGATTGCAGTAGATGTGGAATTTGAAGAAAAAGGGATAGTAAACATGAGAATGGCCTGAAGTTTACATAATGCCTCCTGCCCCCTTGGGACATCCCAGTGCGGTTTGCAGGCGTGACGTTTTGATTTCGGCCATTCACCCACAGATGTGATGCAGCTGGCTGTATGGTCCTGAAAACAACAGATGTTGGAGATCACAGCGGGTCAGACAGCATCCATGGAGAAAGATCAAGCTAACATTTCTAGTCTAGATGACTCTTCATCAGAGCTGAAGTGAAGTGTGGAGGGGACAGCATTTATCTTATAGCTTAGAGGGGGTGGGATGTTAGGGTAGGGTGCTAGTGGAGAAAAGATGTTATAGTTCAGATTGAGTTATTGGAATATAAGAATGGGAAGGAGGTAGAAGTGGGCTGTCTAGGATTGGGAGACTACCAGGTTGGACTAGTGGGCGGAAGATCTCTGGAGGTAATGAGGTCAGTGACAGTCCTGACAACAGAGACTTGATCTCCGGAGTCCTGCAAGGACCCCATCCCATTCTCCCAGTTCCTTCGCCTACGTCACATCTGTTTGGTTTATGCCACTTTCCAACACAGCGCTGCTGACACAGCTTGCTTCTCCCATAACCGTGGTTTCCCACCCACTGTGGGTGACAGGGCCCTCAACCGCATCCGACCTATCACCTGTGCTTCCACCCTTGTCCCTTCCCATCGCTCACAACATTATGATGAGTTCCCCTTGTTCTCACTTTTCAGCCCACCAGCCTCTGCATTCGAAGGATTATTCTCTGTCATTTCAGACAACTCCAACAGAACGCCAACACCAAACACCTTCCTCTCACTCCCCCTGTCTGCACCTCGCAGGGATCGTTCCCTCTGGGACACCCTTGTCCATTCCACAACCACCTCCCGCCCCTTCCACACGGCACCTTCCCATGTCACCACAGAACGTACAACACCTGCCCCTTCACCTCCTCCCTTCTCACCGTCCAAGGGCCTAAACACCTTTCCAGGTGAAGCAGCATTTCACCTGTAACTCCTCCAATCTTGTGTATTGTATTCACCATGGAGTATCACCATAGAGTCATACAGCATGGAAACAGACCCTTTGGTCCAACTAGTCTATGCCGAACATAACCTCAAACTAAACAAGTCCCACCTGCCTGTGCTTGGCCCATATCCCTCCAAACCTTTCCTATTCACGTACTTACCCAAATGTCTTTTAAATGTCAAAATTGTACTCTCATCCACTACTTCCTCAGGAAGTTCATTCTACATGTGTGCTGCACCCAATGTGACCTACTCTACACTGGAGAAACCAAACACAGACTGGGTGTCTGCTTTGCGGAACACCTCCGCTGTGTGCAAACATGACCCCGAACTTCCCATAGCTGGTCACTTTAACAGAGTGTCCTCTCACATGCCCATGTGTCTGTCCCCAGCTTGCTGCAGTATTCCAGTGAATCACAACTCAAACTGGAGAAACAACATCTCATCTTCAGACTAGGCAGTTTTCAGCCTTCTGGACTTAATACTGAGTTCGACACCTTTAAATTGTGAACCAACTCCCATTTCTTCCCTTTTAGCTTTACTTGTTACATACTGTCACCAAATCCTTTCCCTCTTTCCTGTCCCATCCCGGCGAGACTCTGTCCTTTCATATCTGGCAATTAGACACACCATTGTTCTGCCATTCTCATAGTTCAGACTAACTGATCAGAATATCAACATCTTTTCTCCTCCAGTACCCTACACTCACTGCCTCCAACCTGTCCACAACCCCCCCAACTATACTATAAATGCTGCCCCCTCCACACTTCACTTCAGCTCTGAAGACGAACTCACTCCCCATGGATGCTGTATGACCTGCTGTGATCTCTAGCATTTGTTTTCAGTACAGATTCCAGCATTTGCAGTAATTTGCTCCTACATACTGGCTGTACTGTCCGTTTTATTGAGGATGACTTGGAGCCGAGCTCACTGCCCGATGGACGGGTCAGCAAACACAACAGTCCAACGCTGCCACTGTCGCTCTGCTCTCCAGCTTTTGGAGTGTCTACTCGGATGTATTCAGTCCCTGGAGTGGGACCTTCTAACTGAGAGCAGTGTGTGCTGTTGCATAATTGCCTGTTAATCACTGTCCTCATTAAATGCAATGGATCTAACTGCTTTAATACTGGGTAGCAATAGCTCTGGGTTGCTATTCGGGTTCTTTTCCTTTTGTTGTTTGTTCTTGGCAGTATGTTTTTCTTTTATTCAGGAATGGCATGTGGGTGTCACTGGCAAGGCCAGCACTTGTTACCCACTCTTAATTGCCCTCAAGCTGAGTGGCTCTTTGGGCCGTTTTGGCTCAGTGGTTAGCACTGTTGCCTTGCAGCATCAAGGACCCAGGTTCGATTCCATCCTCGGGTGACTGCCTGTGTGGAGTTTGCATGTTGTTCCTGTGTCTGTGTGGGTTTACACTGGGTGTTCTGGTTTCCTCCCGCAGACCAAAGATGTGCAGGTTAGGGTGGATTGGCCATGCTAAATTGCCCACAGTGTCCAGGGATGTGTAGGCTAGGTGGGTTAGTCATGGGAAAATGCATGGTTACAGGGATAGGTTGGCGGGGTTTGTCTGGATGGGATGCTCTTTGGAGAGCCGGTATGGACTTGATGGGCTGCATGGCCTGCTTCCACACTGTAGGAATTCTTTTGATTCTATGATTTAAGAGGGCAGTTAAGAGTCAGCCGCGTTGGTGTGGGTCTGAAGTCTCTTGTTGGTCAGACCAGATGACAGCAGCAGATTTCCTTCCATAAAGGACATGGGTGAACCAGATTTTGTTTTATTTTTGTAGTTGTTATGGTGACCACTATTAGCTTTCAATCTCTAGATTTATTAATCAAATTTAAATCTCATCAGGGGCTGTGATGGGATTCGAACTGCTGTTTTCACATTTTTAACCTGGGCCTGTGGATTCCTAATGCAGTGATGTTAATGATATGTCATCATCTCTTCATTCTCCTTGAGATTCTGCAGGAGACAGCCTGGATACAGTGATAACAGCATATTGAACCTGGTGAACCTCACAGCTGAGCTCCAGCCGTGGGCCTCACTTACTGCTCTCACGTGATGCTAAGTGCAGTCAATATATATGAGACGCTGATGTCTTGCTATGTATTATATCTGCTACATTTTGGAATTCATTGCTTCTAATTGGTGTATGAATGCAAGTTCTTAAATCTGCTTAAGGACAGGGAGTAGCTTAAGATACCTAGAAAATGGGAGGGAATCTGATTACAATAATTGTTGTTCTTGTGATTGAAAATTAGTCCACAGTTTCCTTATTGGTATCTATGTAATCAAGTTTATAGCAACATGATATCTGACCAAATATTAGCTTTAGGTATGCAGTTCTATACTTTAACCCTGTGCTAGTATAATGTCTGAGAAAATCCTTCTCTTCTGCGTATTTTTCCTACTTTTAGAATGCCCTTTTGCTTGCTTATGTGCTTTGCTCCAAGATTGTGTTTGGGCTTCCGGCATACTTCATGACACTACGTTGAGATGTTTGTTTGTGACAAGTGTTGCTTGAAGGTTCGTGGTCTCTGTTGAAGGGATTGGCCATTTATTCACTATTAGAATCAGTTAAATAGCACGGGAAAAGGCCCTTTGGTCAAAAACAACCAGCTAACTATTTAAATCTCATTTTTCAACACTTGCCCCATGAATTTACATGCCATGGCAACACAAGTGCACATCTAAATACTTCTTCAATGTCATAGTCATACAGTCATACTGCATGGAAGTAGACCCCTCGGTCCAACTAGTCCATGCCGAACATAATCCCAAACGAAACTAGTCCCACCTGCCTGTTCGTGGTCCACATCCCTCCAAACCTTTCCTATTCATGTATCTATCCAACTGTCTTTTAAAAAAGAATGTTGTATTTGTACCTGCATCCACTGCTCCATCAGGAAGTTCATTCCACACGCGGACCACCCTCTGTGTTTTTAAAAAAAAAAAAAAAATTGCCTCTTATATATTTTGTAAATCTCTTTCCCCTCACCTTAAAAATGTGTTCCATAGTCTTGAAATTCCCCATCTTAGGGAAAAGGCCACTACTATCAACTCTATCTATACCTCTTCATTATTTATAAACTTCTATCAGGTCACCCCTCAACCTCCTGTGCTCCATCGAAGAAAGTCCCAGCCTATCCAGCCTTTCTTGAGAACTCGAACCTTCCATACCCAGCAACATTCTGGTAAACTTGGTTTACTGTATCTGTTCCTCCCGATGTGGCTCCTCTACATCGGTGAGACCAAGCGTAGACTCAGACTGTTTTGTAGAGTATCTGCGCTCTGTATGTGACAAACAACAACACCTTCTGGTTGTGATGAGGCTTTCTGCCTGTCCCACCCTTGCAGAGTGAGCTCCAAATTCCCATTCCCAACCCCCGCTGAGGTGAAAATGTTTTCCCTCACATCTCCTTTTAAATCTTCAGTCCTTACCTTAAAGCTGTGCTCCCTGAGATGGGGAGAAATGTCCTCACTGTTAGAGTTGTGCACCTGGGAATTCACCATCCCAGAGGACTGTCACTACTCACTCAACAATACACACAAAGCTGAGATTGGCAGATGTTTCAATGCCGTTGAATTGAGAGAGCGTGGGAGCGAAGGTGAGTACATGTTCTAACTGAGTCTGTGATCTTATTGAGTAGTGGGGCAAGCTAGAGGGACTGAATGTCTGACGCCTCCTGTTTCTTTTTTTCAAGCAAAACATTTTTATTAAAGTGGGATGTATGGGAGGGACAGTGAGCATGTCTACAAGCATGGCACAATCAGCTGCATGATCGCTCATAGCTCCTTACTTTGATGGTACATTGGACCCAGTGTGTGAGCTGTTTCTTTCATGGCTTAGTCACTTTGCTGGTAATGACTCTCAAACAGCAGTACGTCGAGTGACTGGATGTTGTATCAGTACTTGTTGAGGAAGGAGCGTTAATGAGGGAACTGTGAAAACCCCTGTCCTCCCCCTCAAGTGGAAGCCCTCCATCTTTAACTCTTCAAGTGAAGAAGGTGCTTTGGACTCGGATACCACATGAGGTCCTGTTAGCGACTTTAGAAAGCCATTTGATTTGTACTGTTGTGACGTGGCTTATGGCACAAGAAGAGGTGATGGTGATATCTGGGAACAGTTTCCTCTGAGCAGGGGTGAAGGATAGAGTCACCTACGTACAGTAGGAATAAGCCTCTGGTCTGCTCTGCCATTTAATTAGTTCGTGACTGTTCTGTTTATTGCATGTTATCCCCTAGTCCGATAGCTGTCACTCCTCCCTTACTCATCAAGAATGTATCCACCCTTGCCTTAAAAGTGTCTCTGCTTACACAATGGCACTCAAAAGGTGGTGGGAGGCTGGGAGTTGGACTGAACCACAAAGGCTAATGTTTGAGATAACACAGTGTGGAGCTGGATGAACACAGCAGGTCAGGCAGCATCAGAGGAGCAGGAATGCTGAAGTTTTGGGTCTGGACCCTTCTTCAGAAAAAAACGTTTGCTAACGTTTGCTGCTTGACTGCAAGTGTAACTCCAGATCCTGATTAGCATTTTTCTTCTCTGTTCCTCATTCAGAAACTGCAAAGCTGCTGGCTCCGGTGAACAGCTATGGCTCCCAGGGCGGCGTCCATGTCGTGGGCCCTCAGCGCACCCTTCCATCCCAGGGGCAAGAGGAGGAGCTGAGGAGGAAACTAAAATATTTCTTCATGAGTCCCTGTGATAAGTTCCGAGCGAAAGGCCGGAAACCCTTCAAACTTCTCGTACAAATATTGAAGCTCATCGTAGTCACAGTGCAGGTAAGGAGTAACCTTGGAGAAATCTGCTGCGTGTGAGATTGGAACAGAAGCTACACGGACTCTGGAGGAGCCTGTGATTAAAAAAGAGGAGAGTTTAGTGGTAATCTCAGTGGATTAGTAACCCAGAGACTCGGGGTAATACTGCAGGGACATGACTTCAGATCTCGCCCTAGCTAGAATTTAAATTCAGTTTATTTAACAAAAAAGAATCTAAAGTCCTGTAAATTGTCATAAATACCCGACTGGTTCACTTTAGGAAAATAACCTGCTGTTCCTAACCAGTCTGATCTACATGTGACTCCAGACTCTCGGCAATGGCAATGACTCTTAATGACCCTCAAGGGCAATTAGGAGTAGGCAAATAATTCTGTCCTTGCCAACGCTGTTGACACCCTGTGACGGAATTTAATAAAGGAACCTGATGCTCTGAATGGTTGCAGGGTATTCACTACTAGAGTCATAGATATATAGCACAGAAAAAGGACCATCACATCCGTGCCAGTCAAAGCCAACCAAATAATATTCTAACCCCATTTTTCGACACTTCCCCTGTGGTCTTGTATGTATCGGAACACAAGTGCTACTTAAATGTTTTGAGGGTTTCTGCCTCTCCCATCCTAATGTGCATTGAGCTCCAGATTCCCACCACCCTCTGGGTGAAAAAGGTTTTCCTCACATCTCTTGTAAACCTACAGCCTCTTACCTTAAAGCTATGCCCCTTGGTCATTGATCTCTCCATCAAGGGGAAAACTTCTTCCTGTCTACCCCATCCATGCCCCTCATGATTTTATATATCTCAATCATGTACCCTCGCAATCTCTGCCGCTCCGAGGAAAACAACCCCAGTCTATCCAATCTCTCTTCATAACTGAAACTCTCCAGTCCCAGGCAACATCCTAATAAATCTCCTCTGCACCCTCTCCAGTGCTGTCACACCCCTTCTGTAATTGCACACAATATTCTTGTGTGGCCAAACAAACATTTTATACAATTCCAGTATAACCTCTCTGCACATAAATTTTATGCTTCGGCTAATAAAATCAAGTATTCCATATTTCTCCTTAGTCGCTTTATCCGTCTATTCTGATACCTTAGGGAAACAGTAGACCTGCACACCAACGTCCCTCTGTTCCTCAGCACTTCCCAGGGTCCTACCATTCATCATGTATTGTTCGTCCTGCTCAAGTGCATCGCCTCAAATTTATCCGTATTGAATTCCATTTGCCACTGATCAACCCATTTGTATTGTCTTATAGTCAAAGGTTGTCTTCCACCCTGTTTGCCATCCCACCAACTTTTGTATCATCAGCAAACAGAGTGGTCAACCTCCTACGTTCATGTTTAAATCATTTATATAAAACCACAAACAGCAAGAGTCCCAACACTGACCCCTGTGAGACTCCATTGGGCACAAACTTCCAGTCAGAAAAACACCCCTCAACCATCACCCACTGCTTCCTGCCACTCGGACAACTGTAGATCCAATGTGTTAAATTTCTTTGGATCCCATGGGCTTTTGCCTTTGCTGTCAGTGTCCCATGCAGAGCCTTATTAAAAGCTATTCCAGCTGAGATTGTTATTTGTCTGTACGTTGACGAGATGCGCAAGTTTATAAATGTTATTTCCTCCATTTAGGAGGAGACCTCTAAGTTCCCATCACTGTCGTACATTGTTCTGACTTGGACAGGTATTTGAAGTCTCTTTGCCATCAATGAGTCCAAATCCTGGAATTCCCTCCCAAAGGTTACTAGGGATAAATCCCACATCTTGCCTGCGCATTTAAAAAAAAAATCATGATCCAGATAGTAGCTGGCCCAGATCAAGGCAGCACCTGAATCAGCAATGCCCACATCCTCTCAGTCATAGTCATACAGCATGGAAGCAGACCCTTTGGTCCAACCAGTCCATGCCGAACGTAATCTCAAGCTAAACTAGTCCCACCTGACTGCTCCTGGCCCATATCCCGCCAAACCTTTCCTATTCACGTACTCATCCAAATGTCTTTTAAATGTTGTAATTGTACCCGCATCCACCACTTCCTCAGGAAGCTCATTCTACATGTGAATAACCCTCTTTGTAAAAAAATAAAAAAAAAAAAAAAAAAATTGCCTGTCATGTCTTTTTTAAATCTCTCTCCTCTCACCTTAAAAATATGCCCCATGGTCCTGAAATCCACCATCCTAGGAAAAAGACACATGTCATTAACCCAATCTATACCCCTCATTATTCTATAAACCTCTGTAAGTACACTCCTCAACCTCCTCCACTCTAGTGAAAAAAGTCTCAGCCTGTCCAGCCATTTTTTATAACTCAAACCTTCCATACCTGGCAACATCCTGGTAAATCTTTTCTCAATCCCCTACAACTTGATAATATCCTCCCTGTAATAGGCCGACCGGAATTGTGCACTGTATTCCATAAAAAGCCTCGCCAACATCCTTTACAACCTCAACATGATGCCCAACTCCTATACTCAAAGGTCTGAGCAATGAAGGCAAGCTCAAGACCTTAAATTCTTTGATTATAGTGATTAAGGAAATGAGTTTAGCTCCTGAATGTCAGGCTCTGGCTAACTGAATGTTATATGTTCTCATCATGAGGAATTAATTACAATAATGTACTATGTTGCGAAATCTAAAGAAAGGAGCTTGAAGGAACACATTGCATTTCTGTGGTGACTTACACTCAATGCCCTTTGCATCCTGTGTAGTAATTTTGATGGGTAGTGACTGTTGCAATGTGAGAAATAAAGCAGCCACTTTGTATCAAGCAAATTCTTACAAACAGCAGTGTGGTCATCACCAGATAATTTGGTTTTTGTCTTTTAGTTGATGGCCAAATGCCGAGGATTCTGGTGAGGATTTGCCTCCTGTCCTTTAAAATAGTACTCAGGGAGACACCCAGCTAAGGAGACTTGGCCAGCGATGAGTCTGGTGGAGCTCCATTGCATTCCCCTCCGTGTGGCAGATATATCCTTCCTTGGATAAGCATACCAACGCTGTAAACACTATTTCAGATGCACTGCCCTGCGTGGAACTGGATGCTACATTTTAATTATGCCTATGGACATCACTAATGAGACTAGCATTTACTTCCCCACCTTAATTGCTCAAGAAAGTGGTTGTGGGCCTCTGCCTTGAACTGTTGTAGTCAACAGGATGGAGTTGTACCCACAATGTGAGTAGGGAGAGAGTTACAGCATTTTTACTCTTTGGTGAAGGACTGGCAATATTGTTCCAAGTCAACTTGGTGTGTGGTTTGGAGGGGAAGTTGCAAGTGTGCCCTGGAATGCGTTCAAAATTTGATGAAGGAGGACCAAGAAATTGATAAAGGAAGGGAATATGGAAGTAAAGAGCAAAAAATCATCAACACTGACTATAAAGCTTTTTAGCTCTGTAAAAAGGAAAAGATTTGCCCAGGCCAATGTGGGTCAATGACAGGCAGAGCCAGGAGAATTTATAATTGAGAGTAGGAAAATGGCAGAAAAAAACAAGCAATTACTTTACCTCTGTCTTCACAAGGAAGATGCAATGTCTACTGGAGCAGCAAAGAACTGGGAGGAATTGGCATTAGTAAGAAAGTAGTATGGAACAGTTAATGGGATTGAAAGTTGTGAAATCTCCTGGTCCTGATGTGTTGCGTTGCAGTGTGTTGAATGAGGTGGCTGTAGAGTTAATAGATGCATTGATGGCCATCTTCCAAACTTCTTTGGGTTCAGCATACTGGAAGGAAACAAGTGTAACCCCACTGTATATGAGAGGAGGGAGACAGAAAACTGGGAACTAGAGATGTCAGCCAGTCGTCGGCAGGAAAAATGCTGGAAATGATTTACAAACTGGACACTTAGAAAATAGTGGTAGGGTTAGACAGCCAGCGTGGGTTTATGAAAAGGGGAATCATAGTTGATCAATCTGGAGATTTTCGAGGCTGTGACTAACAGAATAGACAAGGCTAAACCAGTGAATGTGATGTATTTGGATTTTCAGGGGGCTTTCAATAAGGTCCTGTACAAATTACTAAGCACCCATGCCCCCCGTTATTCCCAAACTTTGCATGTAGGCACCAAATGTACAATATTTTCAAGTCTGTTGATGGTGCAGAGCTAGGTGGGAATGTGAGTTGTCAGCAGGAAGCAAAGGGGTTTCAAGGAGATTTAGACTGGCTGAGTGAATGGGTAAGAATGTGGCAGATGGAAGAAGGTGAAGTTATCAACTTTGATGAAAGAAACAGAAATGCAGAGTATATCTTAAATAGTGAGAGATTGGGCAATGTTGATATCCAAAGGAATCTGGTGTCCTTGTTCAGATGCAACAAGGAATGAGGGAGGCGAGTAGCGTGTTGGCCTTTGTTATTGCAATATTGTATTGGTGAGTACAAGAGAGAAGGCGTCTTGTTGCAATTGTATAGAACATTGGTTTACCATGTCTGGTGTATTGTGTACTGTTTTGGTTTCCTTGCTTAAGGAAGGTATGCTTAGTAATACAGCATAGAAACAGACCCTTAGGTCTGCACTGACTAGATATCCTAAATTAAGCTAGTCGCATTTGCCAGCATTTGGCCCACAAACCTCTAAACGTTTCCTATTCATAGACCCATCAGATGCCTTTTAAATGCTGTAATTGTACCTGCATCCACTACCTCCTCTGGCAGCTCATTCCATAACGGCAGCGTACTCTGTGTGAAAAGGTTGCCCCTCGGGTCCCTTTTAAATCTTTCGTCTCTCTCTCTCTCTTTTATCTCCTTTAAAACTATGTTGTCTAGTTTTGAACTCTCCCACTATGAGAAAAAGACTTTGGATATTCACCCTAACCATGCCCCTCATGATTTTATGAACGTCTATAAGGTCACCCCCTCAGCCCCTGATGCTGCAGGGAAAATAGCCCCAGCCCATTCAGGCTCTCCCCATAGCTCAAACCGTCCAAGCCTGGCAACATCCTTGTTAATCTTTTCTGAACCCTTCCAGTTTTAACAACATCCTTCCTATAGCAGGGAGACCAGAACTGCTATAGAAACCCAGCAAAACTCACCAGACTAATCCCAGAGATGGGAGAGTGGTTTTATGATAGTTTAGGAGACTGGTCCCGTGCTGTCTGAAATTTAGAGTTGAAGGGGATCTGATTGAGACATAGGCTAGTCTTACAGGGGTCAGCAGGATGGATGCAGCAAGGATACCTCTCCTGGCTGAGGACCCAGTTTCAGGATAAGGGGCATGCTGTTTAGAACTGAGATGAGGAATTTCTTCACCCAGAGGGAATCCTGTATCCCAGAGGTTGTGGAGACTCCGTTGTTGGCCATGTTCAAAGCAGGGATTGATATATTTTTAATATTTAAAAATAACTCGTATTGGGGAAAAGTGTGGGGGGAAAATGACATTGAGGTAGAAGATTGGTCATAATATAGTTGAATGATGGAGTAGGCTTGCTGGATCAAATGGCCACCTGCTCATATTTCATATGTGCATTTCATCTACTGTCCGTGTCTTTGAGTGGTAGAGGTTGCAGGTTTGGAAGGTGCTGTTGAAGGAACCTGGGTGAGCTGCTCCAAGCAGTCTCAGACCAGTAGTAGCCAGCATTTTTCTGAAAAAAGTGGCTAGTGTTTATGGGAATGGTGCTTGCAAGGAGCACTGGCACATGAGGTCAATGGCAATAGGAGGGTAACTGTTGTGCGGACACAGTGCTGTCAAACATGGACTCATGCAGGCAAATGTATTTATTAAATATGGTAAATGTTTGTTAAATAACTAAGGAAGCAAACTAAACAATAATCAGAACATCACTTACTATTATTTCCTGCTGCTATTTCACTAAGAGCACACAATAAAGGTGAAAATTCACGTATGTATTGTGTAACACCCCCCACTGCTGACGCTCAGTCACAACAGTGTGTACTGTCCACGAGATGCGCTGCAGAAATGCCAAAAGCTAGTCAGCACCTCCCAAACTCATGACCACCACCACCTAGAAGTACAAGGGCAGCAGATACATGGGAACACCACCCCCTTGCAAGTTCACCTCCAAACTGCTCACCACCTTGACTTGGAAATATATCACTGTTCCTTCACTGTCGCTGGGTCAAAAACATGGAATTCTCTCACTAAGGGCATTGTGTGTGTACCTACGGCACATGGACTGCAGCGGTTCAAGAAGGCAGCTCACCCCGACCTTCTCAAGGGGCAATGAAAGGTGGGCAAACAAATGCTGGGCCCAGCCAGTGATGTCCACGTCCAATGAGTGAATAAAAAAAACACAACGGTATCGAGGTCACAGGGCCAACTCACTCGTGTTGTAATTTGCTAATTGGGAATACCAGTCATCATGTCCTGACCAAAGGCTACCCTGGTCAGCATGGCTATAGACTGATTGAGGCCAACTTCTGCCCAAAAGGATTTAGTTGCCTTTTCTTGCGAGATCATGGCAGTGATTTTTTTGGTGTGTGCCAGCAGACTTCACTGTATACTTTTGCTATCCGTGGGTATCACTGAAGCCATCATTTTTTTGCCCACCTTAGTTCCCTTGAAAGCAGTTCAGTCACCCATGTTGCTTTGGGTCTGGAGTCACATGTAGGCCAGACCAGGTAAGGATAGCGTACTTCCTTCCCAAAAGGACATTAGTAACGCAGATGGGTTTTTATGGCAATTACTTGCAGTTTCCAAATCACCATTCAATCCAGATGTTGTATTGTCTTTCCAGCCACTGTGGTGGGGTTTGAATTCCTGGTTCCAGGACATTAGCAAAGCCTCTGGATTACTAGTGACATTACCACCCCGCGTTGGGCCACAGATAGTGTCATAGAGATATACAGCATGGAAGCAGACACTTTGGACCAACTCATCCATGTCGAAAAGATATCCTAAATGAATCTAGTCCCATTTGCCAGCAGTTGGCCCATATCCCTCTAAACCCTTCCTGTTCAAATACCCGTCCAGATGACATGTAAATGTTGTATTTGTACCAGCGCCTGCACCCACCTCTGGCAGCTCATCCCATACACACACCATCCTCTGTTTGGAAAAAGTTGCCCCTTAGATCCCTTTTAAATCTTTGCCCTCTCAACTTAACCCTACGCTCTCTGGAGACCAGAATTACATGCAGTATTCCATAAGTGGTCTAAACCAATGTCAGGTACAGCTGCAACATGACATCCCAACTCCTATACTCTGTGCACTGACCAATAAAGGCAAGTGTGCCAAGTGCTGCCTCCTCCCTGTCTACCTGTGGTTAATCCTGATTCAGGGCTATTCCAGCAATGTTGGATGAGTGAGCTGTCTTCCTGTGAGTCAGAAGGAGCAGGAATGTAAGTCTCAATTGTCTTCTGATTCAGTAGCCAGTTGCAGTGATTTACTGCTGTATTGCTGCTCCTGCTTCCCAGCTAATAACAGCAGGAACTTGGCAACGGGGTAATTACCAGGTACCTGGCAGAACTCCCAGAGCTTTTTATTGCAATAAATCAATTTAAGATTGTCAGGGCTGTCATATAACTGATCTCACGAGTAACATTGTTCATTGCCAGTTTCCTCTCTACATAGTCTTTTCATTCCATTCCTGCATCCTGTAAAATGGGGACCTCTATTAGGGTGATATTGTAGTTTGTTACCACTGACCGCGCACTGAGACAGTAATTCAATATCCACAGTCCTTTGAGGTGTTTTGGTAATGTGTCAAAGTGCCATAACTGGGTGTTTAGAAACAATGGTTTGTAAAAACAAACTGCTCAAACTGCACAAATCGACTGCTTGTGGTAATTTATGCTGATGAGCGGAAATTACCATTTGAGATTTTAAAAATTCTTTCATGGGATGTGTGCACCAAATGGCAAGGCCAGCATTTATTGCCCAAACCAAATTGCTGCTTGAGAAAATGGTAGTGGGGTGCTTTATTGAACGATTGCAGTCTGAGGGATGTAGGACACAGCATGGTAAGGCAACTCCAGTTGACCCAGTGACAGTGAAGAAACGGTGATATCATTTCAAGCCAGGATGGTGTGCCACTTGGAGGGGAACTTGCAGGTGATGATGTTCCCATGTCTCTGGTTGGCAAGGGGTGCAGATCATTCTGGAGTGGAAGTCTTTAGTACGATTGTGTCTTTCGTTCCATTACAACCATGTGAAAAGTATTCAATATTGCCTTGTGGAGTACACATCCGCTCCTTTGGGTACAGCGTGTTCTGAAAGATAACGATGAGGTGAATTAATCAGATTAACTTTGAAACCATTGACTATGATAAAGTTGACCCCAGGATGTCTGCTTCTCTCTTTTGGCTCAGGGTGGTGATGCAAGTCTTGCAGGGCTTCCAAAAGTTGGGGGTTGGGAGCCCTGGTGAGATCGCAAGTTCAGGCAGCATTAGCTGTTGCAGACTGAATTAAAACAGCTACTGTGCTGCTGTCTTGGCCCCTACTCCCTGACACCTCCGTTCTCACTGGGGGGTCACAACAATTTTCAAACTGCACTACGGGGTCCCTGTGGGGAAGCAATGATTTATTGCACGTGCTGTTGTTAGGTTAGTGGAGTACAGGACCATTGCCCGATAGCCAACCTTCCTGCTATGGCTGTGCATCACCTAGGATGTCAAACCTGTGCATGTTTGCTTCCTATAAAGACAAATAAATCTTGTATTGTTTTATTATTTATTCGTGGGATGTAGATGGTGGTTTGACCAGCAACACCCCCTATTACCACCTATCCGTAATTGCCCAGAGGGCAGGCAAAAGTCAACCACGTTTCTCTGGGTGTAGGGTCACATGGAGGCCAGACCAGATCAGGACAACAGTTTATTCCCTAAAGCTCGTTATTGAACCAGATGGGATTTTCTGACAATTGACAATGAATCTCTGGCCATCATTAGATTTGTCATTCCAGGTTTTTGATTTCAAATTCCACCATCTGCCATGGCAGGACTTGAACCCGGGTCCCTGAATATTTCCTGGGTCTCCGGGTTAATAGTCCAGTGAAGAAACCACTAGATATTGTCCCACTTGGTATATACTGTCTTTTGTGACCATGGGGGCACCCCAAAGCACCTTACAGGCAATTAAATACTTTAAGTGTAGTCACAGTTATAATGCATGCAATACAGCAAGATCCACGTTGTAAAAATTCATTCAATTGGATATGGGTGCTGCTGGCTGGGTCAGTCCTGAGTTAGCCTTGGGAAAGTGGCAGTGAGCTCCCTCCCTGAACTGCTGTATCCCATTTGATGGAGCAATGTGATAGTGACCAGATAACCTGGTTTTGTGATGTTGACTTGAAAGATGAAAAATTAATGAAAAAGCTCATGTGATCTCTCTGTTCTTTGAGGGACAGTTTTCTTTTTACGCACTTACATGAGAGAACAGAAGGGGACCTCTGTTAAATGCCACATCTGAAAGGTGGCACAATCTGACAATACGACGCGGTACTATGGAGTAATGGAGTGGCAGCCTTTAGTTTTGTGCTCAAGCCCCAAGAATGGGATTTGAACCCACAAACATCTATGGAATGCTGCCAACTGAGCTACAATCTAAGCTAGAATATCAAATGACAGAGCCCTTTTAACAGAGTCTGATGCCTCTTGCTAATTGTTTTCCACAGTTGATCCTGTTTGGGTTGAGTAACCAAATGGTGGTAGATTTTACAGAAGAAAACACAATGACATTTAAGCACCTCTTCCTGAAGGATTACACAGATGGGTCGGATGATTCCTACGCTGTGTATACACAGAAGGATGTCTATGATTCTATTTTCTACACTGTTGAACAGGTTAGTAGCTGTCATTCTTCCTCTTCTTATGGTTTGAATACTTTGCAGTTTTCTCTTCCCGTTAACCTGCCAAATTGAACTTTCTGGTGGCAACTAACGAAGCAAATGGATATTTCAGCATGTAAGTTGAACAGGGTAAAAATACCATATTGTAAAATAATAACACAAGATTGTATCTTGTTGAACGAAGGAGCTTGCTTGTATAGACTGTCGTTCATGAGCTCAGGACATCCTTGTGCATGTTGCAGACAACTAAGTAATTTTTAAAAGGTAATTGTTGTCCTTTGAGGAAGGGGCCAACTTGTTTGCACACAACAAGCTCTCTCAGACAGCAAAGAGCAGGTAATTTCTTTCAAGGAAGAAAATGCTGGGAATAATCAACAGCATGTGTAGGGAGAGAACAAAAATTAACATTTCAAGTCCATGATCTCTCATCAGAACTGGAGAAGGACAAAAAATGTAATAGATTTTGAGTGAGACTGGGTGAGAAAAGTGACTGTGGTGTCTTGGAAGGCGAGAGACATTCAATGACACAGCTGGTCTTAGCGGGCCAGTGAGGGACAATGAAGGGGAATGAGCTGAAAGATGCAAACAAACATCCCATCAGAGAGGATGGCAGAGCTTCAAAGTGCATGTTCCTGGTTGAGAGGTGGTAATTAAATGAGCATGAATGAAAAGCAGAATCTCTGGAAATCTGAAAGAAGAATTCAAGTTCTACCTTGCCCTATCTTGTATGTTACGCCAATTTACTCCTCTTTGTCATTGAGCTATACAGGGTGTGCCTACTGGGTATGATCCAGTCCTTTCCCCCAGTACTCTCACATGCCCTTCTCCTGGAGATGCAGGTTTTCTTAATTCATCCATGGGATTTGGGCATCGCTGGCTGCACCAGTACTAATTGCCTGTCCCTCATTGCCTTTGAAAAGGTGATGGTGAGCTGCAGTAGCTCACCCTGCTGTGTGTTGACCCACAATGCCCTTAGGGAGGGAGCTCAGCATTTTGACCCAGTGACAGTGAACAAAGTAATATATTTCCAAGTCAGGATGCTGAGTGACTTGGTGGGAACTTGGTGGTGGTGTTCCCATGTATCTGCTGCCCGTCTACTAGAAGGAAGTGATTTGTGGGTTTGGAAGGTGCTGACTTAAGGACCTTTGAATTTTTACAGTGCATCTTCTAGATGCTACACACTGCTGCTACTGAACGTCAGCGGTGGTGGAGGGAGTAGATTTCTGGACGTGATGCCAAACAAGTGGGCTACTTTGTCCTGGATGGTGTCAAGCAGCTTGAGTCTTGTTGGAGCTGCCCCCATCCAGGCCATTGGGGAGTATTCCGTCACATTTCTGACTTGTGTTTTACAGATGGTAGACTGGCTTTGGGGAGTTCGGAGATGAGTTTCTCGCTGCAGTATCCCTAGCTGACCTGCTCTTGTAGCCACTGTGTTTATGTGGCAAATCCAGTTGTGTTTCTAATCAATGATAACCCAGAGGATGTTGATAGTGGGATTATGGCGTAAATGTCAAGTTGAATGTTCAATTAGAGCTGGAATCCTGAGTGTTTTCCCTGAGCCACCCCTACCCCAAGACGCTTAATGCAAAATTGCTGGCGTCCTTCTGCAGCATCAGGATGATTTAAACAGCTTCAGCTTGTAGATTGGGCCTGCAAGATTGAGGGTTCAAATTTCACCCCAGCACTTGTCTGCTATCAAACTGTCCCTGAGTGCAGTATAGAAGGAAGTGGCTGGGTTTGCCATCAGCCTTTCTGTTCAGGTGGATCTTTTCAATAAACAAATCTGTCATCAGGATTCAGAAATCCCAAAGAAATTTCTCCAGAATCCTAGTATGTTCCTTTCTCAGTCAGTATCACTGAAAACAGGTGATTAATCTCACTCGTTATTTAGGATCTTGTGCCTGTATGTTGGTGATGCCCACAACACTGGCTCAGAGTGTTATCTCTTAGTCTTTTATGTTGCTGTTGAGTTTCCTTCCTGTACTTCTGGGGATGCTGAATTTTATGGATATCCAGACTCCACAGGAGCCCTGTTCTTTTGAACTGTTTGTTCGATGTGTGTGTGTTAAAGGCAAACTATGGCAGAAATGGGGCAAGAAAGCCTAGGCTTCACACAGGACAGGATGGAAATGGACTGTGAATTGAAGCAGAGTATTGCAAGAACTGGACAAAGGTTTGGCTGAAGAAGTGGCTTTTTAGATTAAGCAGGGAATTCGAGGTGATGGCATCGGCAGTTGAAAGCACAGCTATCAATGGTAAGGAGAAGGCATTGCCCAAATGACAAGGGCTTATCAAAGTGGACTCGGCAATCAAAGCTAACCTCGATTCAGAATAAATATGCTCCTTTTCCTATCTCCAGTCATTGTCCAGCGATTGCTGGTAGGTGTGGAGTGCAGACACTGTAGTGATGCTGCTCAGACACTGAGGGGAGAGCCAGCACCATCGAGGTAGTGTGGGAGAGAGGGGAAGAGCCTGTATAAGGCTCCTGTCCCAATCCTGAGACTCGAGTGGGTATCGCAGGGCGGCAACACACTCATGCAGAGTTAAACAATTGGGCTTGCCTGGCTCCTCCAGTAGACATGGCTCTGTTTCAAAGTAACCGATGAAACCTGACTCCTGGCTAGTGGTAAACCACGCCCTGATCACTAAGGCAGATTAAGTTGGTCATTGCTGTTTGTGGGATCTTCTGATGCAGGTAGCCTTCTGAATTTCTGCATTGCAACAGCAATGACGGTCCTATGATATTTCACTGCTGTAAAGCTCTCAAGAAAGCTGTTGTGGGGATATAAGTTTCTTATTTATTCATCAGCCTTCTCCTGATACAATTTTGAAACTCCTGCCCCTATCTGCTTATGACTTGATTCAGATTTGTAGTTTGTGTCCCTGCCGTTTTGACTGTGTACTGTCACATTGCTCAATGTCCCTGACAGTGCGGTATCTTGGACCTGCATTGGCTGGATGGACCATGCGCGACTGCAGAGCAGCTCAAATCCGATACTTTATCTCCCTTGTAGTACCTGGCTCTGCAAAACCTGACTCTGGGACGGTATGCCTATGTGTTCAGCAGTGACGAGAATCACACTGCTCTGCAGCTCTGCCAGCGCTTTTATAAGAAGGGCAGCATCAATCCTGCAAATGACACCTTCAACATCAACCCGCGGGTGATAACAGGTAAGAGATTCAAGGTGGTAGCTGGTGAAACCAGTGACTAACGCTTTTTAAACTGCATGTCCATTTTCATTCTGCAGAGCGTGTGTGATTGTGTACATTTTCTTCCCTGTCATTGCGTACTTTTCAAAATTTGGGATATGGACAATTCTAGCAAGGCCAGTAATTATCATCAGTCTCCTTCCACTTGTGTGCCCACGTGAGTAGTCGATGGCTGTTTTCTCACCTGCCTGCTGTGATGGCAGTTCCAGGATTTAACCCAACCATCAAGGGGCAGAGACATGTCAACATTGGAATCATGTGAGAATTGAAGAACTCTGAGCTGACAGTGATCCTATGATGGTGCAGTTCCCTCCACCACCTCGATGGGAAGTGATGGGCTTGGGCGTTGCTGTGGGAGCAGCCCATGCAGTGTCCTGGGGGAGGGGGCAGGTATGAGTGGCATTGATTAACAAACCGCAGTGCCTCGGATATTTTCAAGCTTTTTGAGCACCGTTTTGCTTGACCCCTTGAAATGAGTGGTGGGTTTTCCAGCACACTGCTGACTTGAACCCTGCAGATGGCTAAGGGGCTATGGCAGGTGAGAGACCATCTCTCGTAGTCAGTGTTGATGTAGCTGGTTTTGTCTCACTCCCTCCCCTGTGCCCCATGGCCCTGGCTGCCTGCAGAGTCCCTTCTCATGTTGAATTAAGTGGGGAGCAGCAGCAGTTTTAAACCATTGGAACTTATTGACTTTTTGGAGGCTGAGGAATGACCTTATAGAAGTTCATAAAATCACAAGGGGCATGGCTAGAGTGAATAGCCAAGGTCTCTTCCCCAGGGTAGGGGTGTCCAAAACTAGAGGGCATAGGTTTAAAGTGAGAGGGGAAAGATTTAAAAGGGACCTGAGGGGCAACTTTTTATTTGCAGCCGGTGGTGTGTGTATGGAATGAGCTGCTAGGGGAAGTGGAGGAGACTGGTACAATTACAACATTTAAAAGGCGTCTTGATGGGTACATGAATAGAAGGGTTTACAGGGATTTGGGCGAAATGCTGGCAAATGGGACTAGGTCAGAGTGGGCTGTCTGATTGACATGGATGAATTGGACTGAAGGGTCTGTTTCTGTGCTGAATGACTCTAGGACTCTAATTTGATTACATTGCCATGGCAGCAAGCGACAGGGGCAGGCCTGTGGATTATGGGAAGGTGCTGGTGGGTCACTGATCACCTCGTTCTCCTGTAGAGCTGGAACAGTGGAAAAGGCTCTCATCCTTCTACATAGGAAGGTTAGCTCTTCTATGCTGTAATTTAATTTAAAGCATCTTCAACTGCAGGAATTTAATTTGCTGTGTCAGAGAAATTACAAAGATTCCTTGCAGCAAGGCATCATATCTCAGTGGGAGGGGTGGTGACCATATAGAACTCCAGTCTTTTTCAAAGATGATATCACTTCTAAATAAATCAGCTGCACTTACATAGTGCTTGTAACTTGGTACTGAGTCTGAGTGAATGTCCTCAACCAAAAATTTGACACTTTGCGTCCTTATAAGAGAGTAGTGCAGGCTCTTAAAGATTGGTTAAACATGATGGATTTTATGGAGCATCTTAAAAGGAGGGAATCTAGAGCTCAGGCTCCAGGCAGTCATCAATAGTGGAGTGATTGACATTGACATTGGGTTGTGCGAGAGGTCGGAATCGGAGAAATGCAGAGATCTCGGAGGGTTGCAGGGTGAGAAGAGTTGAGAATGATGCAGGAGGGCAAGACCATGCTGACATTGGAAGTAGAGGTGTTGCCAACAGGGGAACTAGTGCGGGTCAGGGAACATGGCTGATAGGCAGCAGCCTGCAGTAATGTGATAGGCTGGATTTGAGCCTGCAGCTCCCTCCCTACCCCCACCACCGTGTGTCTATTCTACAGCAGCACCATCCAATAGTGAGTGCCATTGCACTACCCCCAGGCAGTATGAGCTCCAAGGTACACCCAATGTATGTGTGTCTGTCGCTGATGGGGTTGTGAGGCTGTGATTGATAGAGCGGAAGTGGATTTGGACTTTGTTTAACTTTGAATTATTGGTCGGAGGAAGTTTAGCGACACTTATTGTCACGCACAATATTAGAATCAGGCTGGAAACATTGTGCTGCTCCACTAGCAGTGGAGAGGCAAGTTGAGTTTCTGGTTGGAGCACTTCAGAATCTGGAGTGGAATAACAGGGTGGTCACCACGGCATCACTGAGTGCTGAAAGAAATGTTTCATCTTTGGACTGGGGCCCTTTAAAATTAAAATTGAGATTGAAGGTTGTACCTGAATCATTAGCATCTCCTTTCAGCTCTTGGCAGACCTGTGTTGCGTGCTCAGTGTTATCTGTTTGATTAATGGACCTAAAATCTTTAGGAAGTGGTAGTGTGGTGTATTAGAAGCTGTAACTTCAGGTTAGCGTTTGCTCATCTCTAAATAACTGGTAGTAGTTAACCCCTTCTGTAGCCAGATGGTAAGGTACCCAGTCTTTTACTTAATGTCAGGTTTACTGACAGATTGGAACATTACAAATACCTGCCTCCTTCTGAACCAACACAGTGTCTCTCAAATCTCTGTTCATAGACTTTTCAGTATCACTTAACAAACAAACTTAATTGCTCAGACCTTTTGAGTATAGGAGTTGGGACGTCATGTTGAGGTTGTACGTGACATCGGTGAGGCCTCTTCTGGAATACTGTGGTCGGTTCTGGGCCACCTTGTTATAGGAAGAATATCATTAAGCTGGAGGGGGTTCAGAAGAGATTTACCAGGATGGTGCTGGGAAGTGTATAAATTATAAGGAAACGTAGGCTAGGCTGGGACTTTTTTCACTGGAGGTTAAGTGGTGGCTTTATAGAGGTTTATAAAATCATGAGTATAGATAAGGTGTCTTTTCCTGCAGATGGTGGATTTCCACACTAGGGGGCATATTTTTAAGATGAGATGTGAAAGATTTTAAAAAAAAGACACAAGGGGCAATATTTTTTACACAGTAGTTTGTGTGTGGAATGAGCTTCCTGAGGAAGTGGTGGATGCAGGTACAGGTACAATGTTTAAAAGACATTTTATGAATAAGAAATATTTGGAGGGATATGAGTCAAACGGACACAGGTGGGACTGTTTTAGTTTGGGATTATGGTCAGCTTGGACTGAAGGGTCTGTTTTTGTGCCGTATGGCTGACTATGGAACCAATCCATCAACAGTATCAAAGAAAAGTAAATAAATTCATATTATTTTGACTGACAATAGTGCACACAAACCAAACAGTTGTGGAAAGCCTGTAGTACCAGCAGGCACTGTGTTGTGTCTCTATTTAACCTTGGCATCATTGAGATTCATTAGGGGGACTCTTGTGATACAATAGGGTTAGATAACATCCCTACTTCTGGAGATTCAACCTGGTTCAGCACTGTGTAATAACTGAGCAGGTTGATTAGAAAATTATCTCCATATTGCAAGGTCATTGACCTGAAACAAGAAGACTCTTGTGGCACAGTGTCCCTACCCCTGAGCCAGAATGCCTGTGTTGAAGTCCCACCTGCTTCAGAAATGTGCAGTAGCATCACTGAGAGGTTGATTAGAAAATATCTATAATTCCCTGGCATTTGAGTATTCTAGGGCTCTTGTGGCGCAGTGATAGTGTTCCTACCTCTGGACTAGGCAGTCCTGGGTTCAAGTCCCACCTGCTCCGGAGGTGTGTAATAACATCTCTCTGACCAGGTTGATTAGAGAATGAATCTTTGGAAAAAAAGTACATTAACCGTGATGGATGAGACTAGAGGTGCTCATGCAGTGTATTTCTAACGTTCTTCTTCCAGAGTGTGTGCATGTGAGTCCCGCTTTACACGTCGATCCCAGAGAAACGCCACAATACAAGAACATCACATTAAAATTCTACAAGTAAGGCCATTCTCATTTTAAAACTGACAATCGAGTTTGTTTTGTTTTGTTTTGTTCAGTCCAGCTTGCTTGATAATGGAGTACCATTGTTCACACCAAGGGTTAAAGAAAAGCCAGTATAAAACTGAATTAGAATAACTCTGAACAGCAGGAAGGATCCTGCGGTTTTAATGGGTGTAATGTAGATTTTCAACATTGCCTAGTTTGAGGAAGTATGATAGAAGGAAGGGCCTGACAATCTGCTTTTACCATTCGAACCTCTTAAACTACCATTTATTAGGATAGAATTTCAAATCAAAGGATGACTCAGTGTAAATATAACCAGGCAGAACTGGACAAACCAGATTAAACTCTGAATTCAAACTCCGGGCAGGAGAACATCCCACAAGGAGTCACACAGCTAAGGATTTGCTTTAAGTTTAGTTATCAAGGCAGAGATTGTGACAAGATTCAAGAGAATTCTGGATATAGGGAGATGAGATTTGGGTGGGGCTAAATTCGTTTATTTGTTCACAGGATGTGGGCATCACCAGCCGGGCCAGCAGTTTATTGCCCATTCCTAATTGCCCAGAGGGCAGTTATGAGTCAACCATGTTCCTGTGGGTCTGGAGTTGCACATAGGCCAGACCAAGTAAGAATGGCAGTTTCCTTCCCTAAGGGACATTGGTGAACCAGATGGGTTTTTCCAACAGTTGACAATGCTTTCATGGTCATGATTAGACTCTTAATTACAGATATTTATTGATCTGATTTGATTGTAGTCACATGTACCTAAGTACAGTGAAAAGCATTGTTTAGTGAGCAGTACAGGCAGATCATAGCAAACAAGGACGTACAGATCATAGGGTGCTTAGAGCTAGGCATACAAGGAAACTTTTGCACAGGAGGTGCACAAAGCAAGATTAGCATTAACAAGACCAACAGTTTTCGAAGTTACAGAGATCCATTCAGCAGTCCAATAACGGGGAAGAAGCTGTTCTTGAACCCGTTAGCACATGTTCAAGTGTGAATTCAAATTCCAGTGCCATGGCAGGATTCAAACCTGAGTCCCCAGAACACACTCCGGGTCTGAAATAATAGTCTAGTGATAATGCCGCCAAATTATCACTTCCCCATATGACCACGACTGCAGTGTATCTGCTGCCAACGCACTGTAATAGGAAGTTAGCGCCATTGATACTATCATTGTGCAGTTGTAATCTGCTGGAAATAGAAGAAATGTGTCCATTGTGTCTGGTGTCTAGCCGTCCTACTGCCTCCTTTGCTGCTCCCGTCATTCCTACTCATTGTAGCAGGCACTGCTATTGTTAGAAAGCAAGCCTACACTTTGTAATGGGAGTCTCTAAACAAGTAGCTGAACTCTGAGGTCCACAGTCAGGCACTGAGTGTCTTTACTCACTAGGTTACAACAGAAGTATATGCTCCCAATAGAGTGTCATATTTCAGGTGATTTGGTATAAGATGGAGAAAGATTTTTGGTAACCTCAGATCATAGTGTGATATACCATAAGCATGTTTCTTGAAGACCAATTGCAATACTCTAAAAGATGTACCATAGCACCAACTGCTTCCCACTGGTTGTTACACTGCGACTATATGGATTAAGTGTGCCCTCTGCAGTTCGGGTGGCAACAAACACAGCATTTAGGATCATTTGCTGCCTTGGAGGGCAAACACTGAGTGTGTTTTGGGCCAAGTAACCTGTTTTAAGTTGTGTATATCTAATTGCGCTGTGTTACATTGTCAAAGCTTTCTTACAACTTACTGTTTCATACAAATATTACATTTCCCAGGCACACAAGTGTCAAGGCTGTTTTTAAGCTATTGGGTTACAGCAAAGGAGCATGCTTTCAGTAGAATATCATGCTTCAATTGATCCAAAGTAAGATAGATTGAGATTGTTACAGCCTCAGGTCACACACTGTGATTGGGAAAATGAGCATCTTTGTTAAAGGCTGACAATGTACACTTGAGATGTAACACAACACCAACTATTCTCAGTAAGAAGATTTCACACAAATTATTTTATTAGTTGTTATGTGCCTTGATCTATCCATGCTTTCTTCTTATCCTGCTCCTGTACAGGTCTATAGCCTTTACCCCAACTCCAACTTAGCCTGGATTTCCCTATTGACACAGCTGTTCGAAAACCGAGTTGGCTCAGGTACTGGAGGTGCGAGTGCAGCATTGCTCTCAATTCTTTCTGTCCAGCTACAGCATTCCATGATGATCTGGCAGTGCTGTTGAAGTCACTGATGCAGCCTTCAGTGACTTGCTAGCAAGAACTGCCCCATGTGGAGTAAACTGAAGCAACATCTCCTTCAATCCCTGGTGTGTTTTGTTAAACTGGGACAACCAAGTGAGGGTATGGTGTTGGGGTGCATCCACAGTTGGAAAACTTCTCAGCGCATTTCTGTCCTGGGCACTAGACGTGAGCTACAGATGTGTGGCCCTGTCAGAGTGCTGAGGATAGGAGGGGGCCTATATCCCAGTGAGAGTCAGGAGAGACTAATAAGGGAGGTGAAGGTGATTGGGGTATGTAGGAAAGTGGGGTTGAGGTTAGAGTTGGATTAGCCATGATCCTATTGAATGGAGGAAGAGTCTGGAAGGACCAAGGACTCCTGCTCCTAATTGATATGCATGTATGCAAGGATGTAGTATAATTATTTAAATTTAAAAGTTAATTGGCCAGAGACACTTCGTTTAACGGAGCCTCAAACTGGGAAGTTAATTATCCCATTCCAATGGATCTGCATTTGAAGCAGTTCAGAAAAGGTTCATTCAACTGACCTCTGTGATGAGAAGGTAAACTTGAGGGATGGGTGGACACGGTGGGCCTTCATCCACTGGGGTTTGGATGAATGAGAGAAGATCTCACTGAAACATTCAAGACCCTGCTGAAGGATGTTCCCTCATGTGGGAGAGACTAGAACTAGGGGGCATCTAATTAAAGGAAGGGGTCTGGCATTTAAGATGGAGAGGAAGAGAAATATTTGGTCACGAATCTGTGGAACTCTTAGCCCAGAGAACAGTGGTGGAACTGGGTCATTGACTTTTTAAAGGCACTGGTAGGTAGATTCCTGACAAACAAGGGAGTTGAGGGTATCAGGTGTAGGTATGAATATGGAGTTGAAATCGAACATCCTCCATAATCTTATCAAATGGTGGAGCAGGTTCCAGAGGCCAATTGGCCTACTCCTCCTGATTTGTGTATCCATGTGTTTGTGTGGTGTTGAGCCATCCAGAGTTGGCTGATAATTACACTTCGCTGGGAAACTGAAGAATCTGCCAACAGAAGAGAAATATAACCCTTTGTGAGTGAGGGCTCTGACAAGAGGTGAGGGAGGGGTTACTCATGGTTACATTTAACTTGCTGTTGGCTGTTTCATTCTGCTTTAATGCTCACTGTTCGCAAGTTGGCACCATAGAACTGTGTGGGATGCACCAGGAGCCATTCTGTCTTTGCCAGCTCTTCAAGAACCAGTTTGCCCCACTCCCTTGCTTTTTCTCCATAGATGTGCCAGCATCCGCCTTTTAAGTGTTTTTGGATACTTTTTCAAAACATACCATTGAATGTGTCTTTTGGGCAGTGTATTCTATTTCATGTCATGCCTCAGACATGATCTGTAATTGTTCTCAGCCTGTTAGTAGTGATGGTCCACACAGTCTAAGCCTTGACATCGACAGTCAGCCTCTAAGCTGCTGACTAGTTTCACACTCTACCCCTGTGTTGAGCTGGGCCAACAGTTGACCATGGATTGAATTTAGGAGATTTTGACTAATCACTGTGAAAGCTGACAGATGAGGAATGGAGAATTGCACTGTTACAAGCAACCTGTTAAAACTTATTCTGAATTTGTGTTCTCAGGCTAATAGATGTCTCCATACGGTTTAAACTGAAGGCCATTAACATTCAGACCATTATCAACCATGAAATCCCAGATTGTTATACATTTCAGATTCTTGTAAGTATAATCGTCATTCTTGTTTTTCTGAATAACCTGCTCCACAGTGGCTAGCCTAATATTAAGCTCACTTGTGTGTTAACCTGTTGATGAGCGTGGTAGGATGAGCGTGGTAGGATGAGCGTGGTAGGATGA
>NC_063369.1:17099988-17111305 GCF_021869965.1 Rhincodon typus
ATGAGCGTGGTAGGATGAGCGTGGTAGGATGAGCGTGGTAGGATGAGCGTAAAACTGAACTTGGGTCTACTTCCTCTCCTAGGACTGCAGTGGCTTGAGAAGACAGCTCACCACTGCCTTCATGAGGGCAGTCAGGAATTGCTGGCCCAATCAGCATCACTCGCATTCACAAATGAATTTTGGGAACAAAAAAAATCCTTTGAACTTTTGAAATTTTTTTTAACTTAATGGTCGGCTCTGCCACTGTCCAGGAGTAAGACATTTCATCCTGGTTGAGGGAGTTTGTCAGGCTACAGTATTTCTGTTTCTGGGTTAATGTATCATGGTGACCTCCTCAATCTCAATGTTAGAATGATCAGGAACAGATGAAGCTGTCTCTCCTCTTTAAAATTCCAAAAGGTTTTGTTGGAGTGGAGACAGAATCCTTCCAGTTGTGGGAAGGGCAAAACTAGAGGCTGTGTTGGTTACAAAGAAGTCAGATGGGGAATTTGGAAGAAAATTTTTTACATGGCTAGAGGAGAGAAGGTAGACCATGCTACCACAGGTAGTGGTCGAGTTGAATAATACAGATTTATTTAAGGGGACTACATGCTTTTGAAGAGCTATACTACGAGTTCGGTGAAGACTCTGAAGTGACTAACGTGGTGTGCAAACACTAGCATGGTCTAGTTGGACCAAATGGCCTGTATGTCCCGAGTCATGCCCACCACTGATGTCAGGCTCAATGGTCTATAGTTCCCTGGCTTTTCCTTACCACCTTTCTTAAATAGTGGCACCGTGTTAGCCAACCTCTAGTCTTCTGCCACCTCACCATCTTTAAACAGCAGTTGATCATTTGTTTCCCCTTCATTTATTCAGTGGCTAACTATGCTGCCGGCTCAGACTGAAGACTGCAGGTTTGATTCCCACTCTGATCGGAGTTTGCTAATATCACTTGGGGCTGCAGTGGGTGCCTGCAGTCCCAAATTTGTGGAGGAGCATAGAACCAACTAACTTTCCTTCCGCTTACTCTTGTCCAGCGATGTCCCGTCATGCTTCTGGCTATCATGAAAAGTGAGAGCGAAAGGACGAGTTCAGGAGTGGCTATGATGGCCCTTGCAGTTGAATAGCTGATTGTATTCTCTGTTTGGGTTCCTCAGTAATGTGGAAGGGCAACCTGGGGCAAGACAGGTTCTGTAACCCCAGTAGCTAAATGACGCATTGAGGTGAAGGTGTTGCTTGTCATATGAGGACTCTGAGTCTGTGCTTAATGAAGTTTAGAAGGATGAAGCGGGGGGGTCTGTTTGAAACTTACAAAGTACTGAGGGGCCTGGATAGATTGGATTTGGAGAAGGTGTTTCTACAGAGAGTTGAGGATCCGATCACATCCTTTTGTACAGGCTCTGTGTGAAAAGACAATCCTATAGTACTGAGATGGAGTTATACATCATGGAAACAGACCCTTCGATGAGGAATTCCTTCAGCCAGCGGGTGGCTAGTCTGCAGAACTCATTGCTGCAGAAGGCTGTGGAGGCCAAGTCATTGAGTATTTTAGACCGAGATAGGTTGGTTGGTAAAGGTTATGGCAAGAAGGCAGGAGAATGGGGTTGAGAAACGTTTCAGCCATGATCGAATGGCAGAGCAGACTCAATGGGCCGAGTGGCCTAATTCTACTCTTGTATCTTATGACACTGGGGATGGTGCTGTTGAGAGCGCAAAATCAGACAGCAACTAATTAGTTCCCATTCCCTTTCAGATCCTATTTGATAATAAAGCGCACAGCGGCCGGATAAAGATCACCCTGGATAATGATGTGGTTATTAACGAATGTGTTGATCCCAGTGTTTTTGGATATGGTAAGGATATCTAATGGAGAGTCCTGGAGGCCTGTCTGATACAGTCAGGGAGATAATGGAACATTGGGATTGATTTGGGATTAAGTGCAGCCCACAGGACAGTGAGATTGACACATCAATGGGAAAGGATTAGTTTGGGAATGACCTAGCTACATTGCACCTATAAGGCACATCTTCAGATGTGACCAAGATTTGACCAAGCTCTTGATCACAGGACTGTCTGCTGTCAAGTGCCATGGGACATTTCGTTACACTGCAGACGCTATTCAAATGTTAGTTACTGTAGTACAGACAGCATAGACCAAAAAACTGTACTGTCTCCTCTAGCCTTGGGTGTTCTGACTTAATTAAATTATTGTATCTGTGCTAATGTTAGTTTCTCAGGATGAATTGCCACACTCTTTGGCATGTGCCATGGTGGAACCATGGCTACTGTCACCATGCTAGAGAGCAGTTAGCTACAATGCCAGGTGCCCACAGAGGTGACATGCAACCCTTACAGTTGGTATGTGATTCTAATGCCTGTACCTACAGATGAACCCGACAGGAAAACAGTTCCAACGGCACAGCTTATCCATACGGCCATTCGCAATGACCAGGAACAACTACTCCCCTCTGTCTCTGCCAGCCTGTCGCTCTCTCTTCGTACCCCAATAATAATATCAGACTAATCCCTGAATTGATTGTAACCCTGCTGCTACATCCCAGCTAAAATTGAGCTGGAGACTAGGACAGACTTGCATTTTTATGTCACCTTCCCGCTTTGCAAAATGCTTTATAGACAATGCACATTTGTACTGTTCTCGCTACAAAAGAACTAGTACAGGGTCAGTGGGCTGACTAGTGGCCTCCCGACTTTGGATGGATGGATGCTTGTAACAGGGTGTTTTATTTTGTCACTGGTTCAGTGTGAATATGAATAATTCACCTGATTGAATTCAAAGTGATAACTTGAACGATGCAACATCCAGGAACTGTAATAGCCTGTGACATTCTGAAAGGCTGTGCTGTGTCCTGATTACGCAGGGTTCATGCAGTGGTTTTATTCACCCTTCCCTGTTCATGTTTATTTAAAGACTTTTTTTTTTCTTCTCTCCACCTGCCCTGAAAATGCAGCTAATAGTGATGCTGGCCGATTGGTCTTTGACATTTTTATCATCTTATTGTGCATGCTTTCATTTGTCCTGTGCACAAGATCGATCATCAGAGGAATCATGCTGCAACATGTGAGTACATTTATGTTTGGGAATGTAGCTGAGCGGGTTAATAAGTTTGCAGGCGACACAAAGATCACTGGAGTTGTGGATAGTGTAGAAGGTTGTCAAAGGATACAACGTGATATAGATCAGTTGCAGATATGGGCGGAGAAATGGCAGATTTAATCTGGGCAGGTGTGAGGTGTTGCATTTGGGGAGGTCAAATGTTGGGGGAAAGTGTACAGTTAATGGCAGGACCCTGAACAACATTGATGTAAATCTTGGGGTTCAAGTCCATAGCTCCCTGGAAGTGGCTGCACAAGCAGAGGGTAAAGGAGGAGTATGGTATGTTTGCCATCATTGTTTGGGGAATTGAGTACAAGTGTCAGGATGTCACATTGCAGCTTTGTAAACTTTGTTCAGGCCGCATTTAAAGTATTGCGTTCAATTCTCGTCACCACATTACAGGAAGGATCTGGAGGCTTTGGAGAGGGTGCAGAAGAGGTTTACCAAGATGCTGCCTGGATTAGGGAGTATGAGCCATAAGGAGAGGCTGGAAAGTCTAGGATTGTTCCCTCTGGAGTGGCAGAAGGTGAGGAGATACCTCCAGAGAAGTTTATGAAAGTTGAAATGCATAGATAGGGTTGACAGTCAGAATTATTTTCCCAGGATTGAAATGTCTAATACTAGGGGGCACACGTTTAATGTAAGAGGGGTAAAGCTCAAAGGAGATGAGGGGCAAGGTTTTTTTTTAGTGGTAGGAGTCTGGAACATGCTGCCAGGGGTAGTGGTGGAGACAGATACAATAGGGGTGTTTAAGGGTCATTTAGATAGGCACATGAATAAGCAAAGTATGGAGGGATATGGACCAACGTTGGACAGAAGGGATTAGTTTAATTTGGCATCACGTTTGGCACAACATTGTGGGCCGACGAGCCTGTTGCTGTGCTGTACTGTACAGTTGTGTTCTGTTTCTGTCATGCAAAGACAGTGCCCTGAGAGGCAGAACCATCTCACCCAGCTTCTGGCCTAATAAACTCGAGCACCACCAGCTCACGTATACAGGGTGGCCCTATTCGTGATGCTCGTGCCTTGCTGTTTGCTCAGCCTTTAGAGCCAGAGTCATACAACATGGTGGGCTGAGGGGCCTGTTTCTATGTCTGTGCCGACCAACAGAAGTCAAACTACACAAATCCTATTTACCTGCACTTGGTTCATAGCCCACTATGCCTTGTCATTTTAACTGCTCGTCCAGATGTTTCTTAATTGTTATGAGTACCTGCCTCCACCACTCTCTCGGGCAGCACATTTCATATTTCTACCACTCGCTAGGTCAGCAAAGATCTGCCAACACTAATTCCATGTTCTAGCTTTTGACCCGTAGCCTCGGAAGTTATGGCAACACAAGCAAGGGCTCAATATAGCTGCATTCCCAGAGAAGGATAGAACATTCCGGGGGTGGGGGGAGCTTGAAAAGAAAGTTAGGAAAGCAAAGTGAGTGTATGAGAAAACCTGAGGGGTACAATAAAGGAAAACCCCAAGAGTTTAAAAAATATCTATATATGAAGACCAGGAGAATGTATGGGGCCCATTAGGGGTATAGAGGTAATCTGTACGCATACAAGGATGTTCTTGTGATTGGAAGTTTATTTTCCACAGAGCTTAGGACTGGGGCTGTTGCTGTTTGTGGTGTACGTTAATGATTTGGACTTAACTGTAAGCGCTATGATGAAGTTGTTTGTGGATGACACAAATTGTTCGAGTGGTAAATAGCTCAGAGGATAGAGTCATAGAGATGTACAGCACAGAAACAGACCCTTCAGTCCATCTCGTCTATGCTGACCAGATATCCAAAATTAATCTAGTCCCATTTGCTAGCTTTTGGCCTGTGTCCCTCCAAACCCTTCCTATTCATAGACCCATCCAGATTCCTTTTAAATGTTGTAATTGTACCAGCCCCCACCACTTCCTCTGGCAGCTCGTTCCATACATGCACCACCCTCCGTGCTGTAAACGTTAGGAGGAAAGCAACTGGTCAGATGGGCAGAGCAGTGGCAAATGGAATTCAATACAGAAAAGTGCAAGTTAATGCACTTGAGGACTAACGAGAATAGGACTAACAAGACATTGATGTGCATATCCATAGATCGCTGAAGGTAACGGCTGTAGCTTGAGAAGATGGTTGAGAAGGTATGGGAAACATGTCTTTATTAACGAAGGAGTATTGTTTCATGGAATGTGGGTGTCGTTGGCAAGGCTGATCTTTGTTGACCATTCTCTTATTTCCCTTGAACGGAGTTGGCTGAGCCATTTCAGAGGGTAGTTGAGTCAACCACATGGTTGTGGGTCTGGAGTCATGTTTAGCCTAGTTTGGATAAGGCTGGCAGGCTTTCTCCCCTAAAGGAAACTGGTTAACCAGATGGGTTTTTACAACAACTGGTGAAGTAGTTTCATGGTCACCATTCCCTAGACTAGCTTTAAATTCCTGATTTATTTATTGAATTTAAACTCCATCAGCTGCTGTGGTGAGATTTGAAGCAGTATTCCTAATACTTTCACCTGGTTCCCTAGTCATGCAACATTACTACCGCATCATTGTCACCTATGAAATTCAGCCCCCTCTTCCTCCTCTCTTGCCATGCTCACCTACACAGCCTGTGTAAACTCCTGTGCAGGAGCTTCTGAAAGGATATTTATCTGCAATAAGATGCTTAGAATGCCAGGGATCTGCTTGCAAATGAAGATATCGGCAGATTAACACGTCCTGTTCCAATGCCGTCACATTCACCATTTTTCCCCACAGCAGCATTTCGAATGGATTTTAAAAAAAAAGCTGCATTCTGGCAAGTTTTTAAAGAGGCAAAAGCTGGTTAAAACTTCATGAATTGTGTAGTTAAGTAGAATGTATAGCACAACGGTCTTAGGCAGTCCCTCGGGGTTGAGAATGACTTACTTTTACTCCAATTCAGTGAACACATGATTGGACTATTTGACTGAACTCTGGTTATGCCCCACTCCAGTCTCTTCCCATTCTGTTTCACTAAAACTAGAAATTGCAGTTCTGTTCTGTCAGAAGTGTTTTTTTCCTCTGTTTTGTGAACGTTAGGGGAAGCACTTGCTGACAGACTTTTGAACTTGAATCGATACAGACCAGTCTTTACCTGAGTAGGATGATTAGAAATGAGGTCAAATAATTAGTTATTTTGTTCCAAATTTGAAGAGATGATTCATGAATTTAAAAGTTGACATCCCACTGTACTGATTGATCTAAGTGCATAGTTTGATCTCCCAAATCCAGGAACAGTATAGAGGAACTGGCAAAAGGTGCAAACAAGATACGCAAGGCTACTCCTCAAATGGAGATAATCAGAAAAGATTGAAGCGTTTTTTAAAAATCTCTCCGCTTTCTGAGGATGACCTGATAGAAGCTGGAGAGGTATGATATGGAGAGGGGATATTTCACCTGAAACAGGATGTAACTCTGCATGGGGCATTTCTACCCTCACCCCCACACCAGGCTGTGTACAAATGTTATCCACGCTCCGCACTCGTTCTGCTGTTGGTGATGAAGCCAGAGTCTGGCAGGATGAGAAATTTAAAACTATTGGTCCCAGAATGAGACATCATTCCCTCTCTGTCGGTCTTCTCTGCAGGAATTTGGGAAATTCTTCCTGCTGAAACACGGGAAGGAGGTGTCGTTCGCTACTCGCATGGAGTTTCTCAATGGCTGGTATGTTCTGCTGATCGTCAGTGACATTTTCACCTTCTTGGGGACAATCATGAAGATCGGAATTGAGTCCAAGGTAAAGGAGGCCGTGCCGTTTGTCTGGTCCCTGACCTAGCCCAGTGCTGACCCGTCACGCACACAGTTAGAATTCCACCAAAGCCAATCTACAAGCCACAGTACAGCTCTCACTCATCGCTTGACGGAATTATACCCTTAGTACTGAAATAAAAATAGCTGTGTATTTACACTCATCGTGCTGAACGTCCAGCTGATCAGACTGTGAAAATGAGGAGTATGTATGGGCGGAGGATTGTTAAATGGCTGCAGGAGTGAGTGTGCTGCAGTGACCCTCAGGTATTGGAAGTGGCCTAGGATAGTCTTTTCTTGTCGTATAATTGTTGAAGGTTTTCTGTCCACCAGCTGCTGATTTTATAACTGGAGTATTCTGGTTCCAAATCTCTCCGACTCTGACCTACTTGGGTAAATTGAGACCAGAACTCGGTGGTGTTGTGATCAATACTGCCACTCGGTGGAACCTCTTGGTACTGTACTGCCACTGCAAAGTACAGTGCAATAAAGATTTATAAAATACCTTTAATATATTGAAACATCCAAGTGTGGTGGTGCCTCTCAAGGTTTATTGCTTCTGGGGTGCAGTCATTGGTTTGTGACGAAGTTTAACAGCTGTCCTCGAGCAGCGAGTGAAATGAATAGTTATTTAGGTTGCTGTTTTCGTGCTAGTTCAGGGGGCAGTGTTGACCAAGGATGCACCTCATAGTTTGCCAATGCGTTCCTTTCCACCCATTGTAACAGGAAGATTTGAGGAGTAGCGACTTGACTGGCCTCTCTCCCCATGCTGCATGTCCTCTGAATTGTACTGTGCCAGTCTGGATCAGTTGGCAGTTCTCTGGCCTGTGTTGAAAGACGGTAGGTTGAAGCCCTGGCACAGATGAGACCATTCGGTCCATCGAGTCCATTCTGGCTCTTTAAAACAATCCAGTCAGACCCATTTTCGACTCCATCTCTGCACTCCTGCAAGTTTATTTCCCTTGAGTAGAGATCCAACCCAGGGCCATCACTTCAATAAATAACCAAAAGTGTTCTCCTATCGATGAGGTATTAAGCCGAGGACTGCATCAGTGGTTCAGCTAGCTGTAAAACGCAAATTCCTATGGTGCTATTTAAAGTCTTCTGGTGTCCTGCTTGCCAAAGACTGCTTATTCATCTCTGCCCTGCTGGTGCTGATGGATTGCTGTGCAAGAGTCTGGAACAATAATGGGTGATTCATTGGCTGTAATACACTTTGCACAAGCCCAAGAGATGTGATAAGTACAAGTTTATTCATTTGTATCCTGAGAAATGCTCAGATGCTGAGGTGTGACTACTAAATGCTGAGCCCAGCACACTGGAGGTGCTGTATGGCTACATTGTCTGTTAATAAACCTCCATTTAAATGCCAGCTTTCACAACCTTAGGGTGGCCCAGCGTGCTTTACTGCCAATGAACTACTTTTGGAGCATTCCCATTGTTGTAATGTAGGAAATCCAGTGGTCAGTTAATACATTAGCAGCTGTCCTCGAGCAGCAAGTGAAATGAATAGCTTTTTAGGTTGCACATTGCAAGATCTCACTATGCTAGATAGAGTCATGCAACACAGAAACAGACACTTTGGTCCAACCAGTCAAATCCAAACATAATCCCAAACTAAACTAGTCCCATCTGCCTCTCGGCCCGTGCCCCTCCAAACCTTTTCTACTCGCTTACTTATCCGAATGTCTTTTAAACATTCTAACGGTGCCCACGCCCTCTACTTCCTCTGGAAGTTCATTCCATATGCAAACCACGCTCTGTCGGGGGGGGGAAAAATTGCCCCACATGTCTTTTATTTAAATCTGTCTCCTCTCACCTTAATATGCCCGAGCCTTGAAATCCCCCACCCTAGGGAAAAGACACCTACCATTAACCCTATCTATATCCCTCATGATTTTATAAACCACTATAAGGTCACCCCTCAACCTCCTACACGCCATTGGAAAATGTTCCAGCCTAATCCAGTCTTTCTATACAACTCAAAATTTTCCATACTCAGCAGCATCCTGGTAAATCTTTTCTGAACCTTCTTCAGCTTAATAATATTCCTCCCTATAGCTGGGTGACCAGAACTGGATACAGTATTCCAGAAGAGGCCTTACCAACGTCCTGTACAATCTCACCAACTAATTCACTTCGTTTGATTGAAGGACAAATGTTGGCTAGGATACTGGAGCGAGCCCCCCTGCTCTTTTTGGAAATAATGCCATGCGATTTATTATGAGCTGAGAAGGCAGGCAAAGGCCTCAGTTTAATAATAGTCAAAACTTAATAAAATTTGACGATAGTATAAGCCTTTGATTTTATAGGCAATTGCTGTTCCATATCTTAACAAATCTCATCCATTTCAATTTCCTGGATTTCTTTTACAGAATTTTGCATCCTATGACTTGTGCAGTATTTTACTGGGAACCTCGACCCTGTTGGTTTGGGTTGGAGTTATTCGCTATCTGAGTTTCTTTCAGAAGTACAATGTAAGTATTGTGCCTCACCGCAGAGTGTGGTGAAGTTTCAGCTGTCACCAAAACCATAGATTAAAATGTGGCCCTGAAGGTTTCTCTTCTGTTGCTCAATCAGGTTGTGACCACTCTGTATCTGAACCTCATCTACCCTGTGTAGGCCCATATCCTGAGCAGAAACAATCTTGGTTTTAATGTTAGGTAACAAGGTGTAGAGCTGGATGAACACAGCAGGCCAAGCAGCATCATGCTTTTGAGGTGGGGGGTTGGAATGAGTTCTAGATTTTTACGCCTATTTGTCCTCCTTGATGTCACCCAGAGCAGTCCAGCTCTAATTTTCTCTGGGCTGTCACTGCAAGAAGAAAAAATTGCACAGTCTCTCACTCGCGCGCGCTGACTCAGTGGTTAACACCACTTGGGCGACTGTCTGTGTGGAGTTTGCACATTCTTCCTGTGTCTGTGTGGATTTCCTCGGAGTGCTCCGTTGTCCTCCCACAGTCCATAGATGTGCAGGTTAGGTGGATTGACCATGGGAAATGTGGTGTTGCAGGGATAGGATAGGGGGATGGGTCTGGATGGGATGCACTTCAGAGCAGTGTTGTGGACTTGATGGGCCAAATGGCCTGTTTCCACACTAGTGATTCTGAGATGCTTTAATAATTATCTCACAGGCTAAATCTTCTCCAATGCCAATAAAATCTGTTCTCCCTTTTAACACCAGTATCAATTCCTGCATCTGCTCCTAGGCCAATGTAACCAAATTGTACAGTGTCTCTAATGTCTAGTCTTTCTCCCTGTCACCCTCCTTCAAAATCTCAGTCTTTCAGTCTTTTAACTCAACCCGGACTTCCTTTTTCTTGAGCATTGTCCATCCATGAGATAATTGCCACACAAGAGAGTGGATTCTTCCTTAAGTAGGTGTTTATTGTCACAGTCTGTTGTTGTATGGAGTACACTATCCTCAGGTTACTGACCTGCCGCTGCTTCCTCCGCAGATCCTCATCGTGACTCTCCGAGCTGCTTTCCCCAATGTCATCCGGTTCTGCTGCTGTGTGGCTGTCATTTACATGGGTTACTGCTTCTGCGGCTGGATAGTGCTGGGGCCTTATCACGACAAGGTAGGTGGGGGGCACAGCGGCCTGGGTAAGACCCAGATTTCGAGAACGAGACGCATTTCTACAGCGTGTTTCACAACCGGGGCGGCACGGTGGCACAGTGGTTAGCATTGCTGCCTCACAGCGCCAGGGACCCGGGTTTGATTCCAGCCTCGGGCGACTGTCTGTGTGGAGTTTGCACATTCTCCCCGTGTCTGCGTGGGTTTCCTTCGGGTGCTCCGGTTTCCTCCCACAGTCCAAAGATGTGCAGGTTAGGTGGATTGGCCATGCTAAATCGCCCGTAGTGTTCAGGGAGGTGTAGATTAGGTGGGTTATAGGGGGATGGGTCTGGGTGGAATGCTCTGAGGGTTGGTGTGGACTTGTTGGGCCGAAGGGCCTGTTTCCACACTGTAGGGATTCTATTCTATGATTCTATGGTTGTCTCATCCACTTTTCAGAGGCATGCAGTACTTTTTGGAGCTTCCTTTAACGTGATCAAATTGTACACATCAAGTTGTGATGAATGGCTAGCTCATCTGTTTTAGTACTGCTGTGTGAAAAATGATTGTTAGCCAGGATACTGTCTATTCTTCAAATAGCGGTCTGAGTCTTTTACAGTCACCCGACAGTACAAGACCGACCTCAAATTAACATCCAAGTGATACACATCTGTAGTACTGCTCTGGGGTTAGAGTTTTGTTTTTCAAATATTTGGGGTGAGTCTTGAATCAACAGCTTTTTGGCTCAGTTGTGGTTTGTCAGGTTGATTTCAGGGATGAAAGGGCTGTTGTATGAGGAGCGGTTGAATAGCTTGGGCTTGTACTCACTGGAGTTCAGAGGAATGAGAGGAGGATCGGATTGAGGTATATAAAATGCTAAAGGCAATTGATAAGGTAGACGTTGAACAGATGGTCTC
>NC_063369.1:17111315-17159842 GCF_021869965.1 Rhincodon typus
TCTCTCTCTCTCTCTCTCTCTCTCTCTCTCTCTCTCTCTCTCACCCCCGCTCCCACCCCCACCCCCATTGTGGGACAGGCTAGAACAAGAGGGCATAGATATAGAATGAGAGGAGTTAGGCTCAAAACTGAGAATCAGGAGAAACTACTTCTCGGAGGGTCGTGAAACTGTGGATCTCACTGCCTCAGCGCAGTAGAGACAGACTCAATCAATCAACACATTCAAGAAAGAAATCGATATGTTTCAGATGAAAAACAGGATATGGGGAGCAGGCAGGAAAGTAGAGTTGAGACCAAGATAAGATCAGCAATGATCATGTTAAGTGGCAGAGTGGACTCAAAGACTGAATTTCTTACTCTCGCTCCTGATTCCTGTATCCCAATGGGTGTTAACCACTGAATTGTAGTCCGTCACTGCTGTGCATGTGCTCCAGCTTTCTCAGCCTCAGATAAGGTTCGCTGCAGGATGAAGTCTCTCATCTCACAACGAAATGAACTTTGGGAGTTAGCAGAAACTGGCCTCAGATGCCCCAGCTGCATACCTTGCAGCAAGGACTGTGCAGTATGTTCCTCCATCCTGCTGATCTACCACTCCTGTCATTAATTCAAGCCACTTTTTTTTTTTAAAAAAAAACACATCCTTGAGTTCCATCCCTCCCTGACTTCACTCCTTGGATTCTTGGGTGCTGTAACTCCAGACCTTCCATCTCCAAATCCTTATTGCTCCTCTTCACCCCTTCTGTCCATTCCCTGGCTGTCCTCAGCTTCAAACCCTCTTTCACATCCCACCACCTGCCTCCCATAACTGCCCCTCCCAGCCTGTCTGCTTTTTCTGTTAAGCTGCTCAGCAAATGTTGTTCATTCAATGTTTCTTATCTTCAGCTGCTTCCATTGAGCCAGGCTTTAAACAAAATGGGGTGGGCTTGTCTCGGTGAGTGTTTGGGCCCCTCCCAGTGAGGGGATGGGGTGGTGATACCCTGTGAGTGTTTGGATCACTCCCAGTGAGATGCGTTTCTACCTGAGCTGTGCTGAAGTGGGAATGCCATGTTGAAACTGCACTAACGTTTCTCCCGTCTGTTTTGCAGTTTCGGACACTGTCTATGGTCTCGGAATGTTTGTTCTCGCTCATCAATGGGGATGACATGTTTGTAACGTTCTCTCAAATGCAACAGAAGAATACACTGGTATGGCTGTTCAGCCAATTGTACCTATACACCTTCATCAGTCTCTTCATCTACATGGTCCTCAGCCTCTTCATCGCCCTCATCACTGGCTCCTATGAAGCCATAAAGGTTCGTAGTAACTGGACCGCCTGTAGATTGTTGCATTTTGATTGGAATCATTTAGATGCCTTTAATGGAAGGTTAGTCAACTACAATGAGTAGTAGGAATGGGAGGATTTGTCAGTGGGGTGAGGATAGACATGGACTGGGAGCTATTTGGATTGAATGGTCTGTCTCTGCGATGAATGTCTGTTTTGATTTAAATATAATTTTCTACACTGTAAATTATATATTCTTGTGTTAAAATGCATTACACACCAACTTGCGGTGCTGTGGGAGGGGTGCAGAAAGGGAGGGAATCACAGCCGTTATGAAGGGTGACAGTGGCTGTTAAACTGGGTAATTGCGTTTATGCCAACACGCACCTTTACTGGGGTACACACCTAGTGGAGATTTTCTCTGTACAAGTAAAAACCACTGATGCTCTGAAGGAATCTCCAGTGTGCTGGGGCTCAGGCTATTGGAAACAGCAAAAACAAACAGGCTTCTCATCTCCCAATAAAGTGTCATTTTGCAACGGTTTGTAGTGTGACAGTATCTCCATCAGTACTCCCTGGGTCAGTGGAGGATTTTGGATTGTTTTTGATAGGAGAGCAAGGAAATTCCTAAAAACCCTGACCACCACCATCCTTCACGCTGCTGCAACGTTGTGTAATCTGGCCGTGTGCACCCTGGCTGCTGTGTTTGGTTATCTCGGAGTGCTTTTGTAATTGAAGACATGTGATCTACAAGCCCCTTTCCACTTTCCCATGTACGGTCAAAGTTTCAGGGGCTGGCTCTACTGCTAGACAATACCCCTTGGCTGGATTGTCCCTTAGCCTATGGATAGCAATACAGCTGTGCACAGTGTGCTACTGAATGGTGGGGTACAGGGGTGCTGATGTGGGGTAGGCTCTGTACTCCAGCCCTGTGAAAGTGTTGTTGCAGCGAGCACAATCATTGACCGGTGTGACCGTTTCTAAGGAAGCTGGTGCTGCTGCCCCCAGCACAGTGACCTCAGCACATCCACAAGCAACTAACATGTAAAACCAGCGAGATCCTGTTTGCAACCATGTAATACCTGTTATATGATGTTGATTGAGGGGTAAATATTGAACAAGGACACTGCTGGTAATTCCAGTGTGCCTGGTGTTACTGTCTCCTCTGCTGACCGTGTTATTTTTCTTGCAGCACCATGGGATCAGTGGGGTCCGTCCCCTGGAACTGCGTGAATTCATCGCTGAGTGCACAGACGCTCCAAGCTCTGGCAAATTCCGGGAAGTGGAGAGTTCGGTCTGCTCCTTTTTCTGCTGCTGTGACAGGTAACGTCGGAGACGGTGAGAGAGTTGTTTCTGTTCAGCTGCTCTGTATAGGCCTCCCTCTGATCCTCACTGCATCCCCAGTCTGGGAGGAGGACGAGTGGGCCAGTGAGGGCTCAAACCCACAAGTAGGAGTCCGCAAATGGTTAATTTGTGACATCTAAAACAAAGAAGTTGCTAGAGACTTATTTTTCCTCCACAGATGCTGCCAGGACCTAAATTTCTCCAGCGATTTCTGTTTGAAATTTTCCTCCTGACATCCCCTGGTCCAGAATAGGAGCATAATTAGGTCATTCAGCCCCTTGATCCTGTTTGGCCTGTTCAGTTGGTGCTACCCTGCAATGTCGTTAATCACCTTTTAACACCACAACAAGCTGTTGCTTCTCTGTACTCGGAGGAATGCAAGTTTACTTTGTGTAATCTGTGCTCATAATTTAGTCTTTTGAACCTTGCAAGGTAAACACCGCCCCCCCACCCCCAACTCTGGGATGTACCCTTCCCCATGACACAGTGAATACCAGATTGAAGCTTACAGAATGGGTAGCAGTCTGTTTTCAAGTGGCATTAATCAGAGAATTGAAGACAGTCTGAGTACCACTCTGACCAATCAAAATTGTACCAATGCGTCTCAAGTGCCCATTCATGGCATCATGAATGGTTGATTGCGAGGTAGGCCAGTTAGTGAGAACATTTCTAAAGAGTACTTACAGTAACAAGATCAGCCATATGATCTTTCTCATACCTCTGTCTGTCTCTGATCACTAAAGAGTCGTAAAGTTTATTGAACCTGGTATTCCCAATCAGTCTCCCATTCAAGTGCTGACCAAGATTTATAATCATCAGATCAGTGGGGTTGGGAGCATTTTTATTCACGGGATGTGGGTGTCACTGTCTGGCCCAGCATTTATTGCCCATCCCTACTTGCCCTTGAGAAGGTGGGGGTGAGCTGCCTTCTTGAACCGCTGCAGTCCATGTGCTCTGGGTTGACCCACAATGCCCTTAGGGAGGGAATTCCAGGCTGTGATTTGGATCAGTGTTGATCCCAGCATGATTGGGAATGGTGACAAATTGTTCTGTGTGGCTTCGGGAGCTGTCTTTTGTGACAGAATCTTTTGTCTGAAAATGTGCTTATCTTCACTCCCTTCCCACAGGATGATGACTTATGAGGACACCCTGTTGGTGAACTGACTACAGCATCTGCTCCAAGGTGCTGCTGGGACCTTGTGCGGTAATTCCAGCTGGCCGTGTGCAGTGTACAGCAACCGAAACCTTCCAGTGAAATGGCTAGATCAGCAAAGGCATGCCTCCCGTGTTCGTAAAAAGCTGAATAGCTCAAAGGAACACTCGAATGGAAATTCCTTCCTCCAATTAACTGATGAAATGAATGGCTGGCTGGCAGGTTTATTGTAAAGAAGAATATTTTCACATAGAGGTTTTAATTTAACATACAAAGGGAGCATTACTGTAAGACAATCATGTTTATTTAATTAATTCAATGACTTGGAGGCATTGAAATCTTTTTCTTCCTCATATTCCGCTGGCTGGATAGGAAATGACATAGACTTGACCAGACGGCTATTGCTGGAAGCTTGAATCATTATCCAATGTGTTGAAAAGCATTCTCTGCTAAATCCTTGACTTGTCCTTCTCTGACAATAATCTTTTCCTCCTTCCAGCCACGTCAATGAACTGGATTAATGTGTTGGTAAACAGAAGCTGTGTAGTCATCAGTGATGTTGCTGTAATCCCAAAAATAATCAGTCTGTTGGCCTTTCCTCCTTGTGAACCTGTCCCATGATTCATTTAGATCCTGGGTGATCAATCAATCAACTTCTGTTTACATGGTACTTCTGTAATCTTAAAGACTCTGATTGCACCATCCTTAATCTTCTGTTCTGCGGACCTGTATGTTCAACTTAATCCTTTTAGCCTTGCTATCATGCTGGTAAAAGTGCATTGTATAAATCTCTGAGGCCAGTATACCCTTCATTGTCAGGGCTGAATGTAGTATGTCCAATTTTTGTTGGCTTTCTAGGTTTTTGTTACTTGTTTTCCTATAAGTCCAGTCATTATCTGGAAAGTCCAGTTGTTCAGGGGACTGTTTCTCCATCGTGAACAGGTCACTTTGCAAGTCCATTTTCCGCGCTCTGTGTGCTCTGGTCACTGGTGTTGCTCAATGATCTGGAGGTGGTGATGGACTGAGGGCAGGCCTAGCAGCAGAGAATGCGTGTTGTACAGCACACAGTCTATTTATGCCGCGGAATCTGTTTAAGCTGTGCACTACAGCTAACAGTCTGCAGAATCTATTTTTTTAAAATTAGCGCTTTCTGGTGATGGCTGTAACCAAAGGGAGGACAAATTTTTTCCTGCCCAGAGTGGAGGATAGTTGTGTAAAGCAAATTATGTGTAAAAACCAATGAGTTGCTATGGCTGTATGGATGTGATTGAAGGGCAGTCTGTCCAATCATCTCTGTTCTGACTGAGATTTGTGTCGCTATATGTTTCCACAGAAAGGATACAATACTTAGAGGTGCTACAGAGTGTATTCACATAGCTGCTCAGAAATTCAGCACCTGCCCCCCAACCCCACCCAGTTTGTCTCAGTTCAAAGCCATTAAATCTCATGGTACTGATACGATGAATTTCCGCTGCCTCTATTGAGACCAGGAATCCCTGTCAACAAAATCATGTCCAAATTGAAGCTCTGATACAAGTGGGATCACCACTGCATTTGAGCTGCTAGAGCTAAGAGATTGAAAAATTAAGGGGTCTAAATTTCCTTTTGGAAAAGTGCAAGTTAAAATATAGTCATAGAGATGTATAGCATGGAAACAGACCCTTCGATCCAACTCATCCATGCCAACCAGATTCCTAGATAAATGTAGGCCCATTTGGCCCATATCCCCCTCAAACATTCCTATTCATATACCCATCCAGATGCCTTTTAAATGTTGCAATTGTAGCAGCCTCCTCCACTTCTTCTGGCAGCTCGTTCCATACATACACCACCCTCTGAGTGAAAATGTTGCCCCTTAGGTCCCTTTTAAATCTTTCTCTTCGCACCTTAAACCTGTGCCCTCTAGTTTTTAACTCCGCCGTCCCAGCGAAAAGACTGTCTATTTAACCTCTCCATCCCCTCATAATTTTATAAATCTCCATAAGGTCACCCCTCAGCCTCTGACGCTCCAGGGAAAATGGCCCCAGCCTATTTAGTCTCTCCCTATAGCTTAAACCCTCCAACCTTGGCTTTACTGAACTCTCAAGTTTCACAACATCAGCAGGGAGACCAGAACTGCACGCAGTATTCCAAAAGTGGTCTAACCAATGTCCTGTACAGCCGCAACACGATGTCCCAACTCCCATGCTCAATGCACTGACCAATAAAGGCAAGCGTACCAAACGCCGCCTTCACTCCTGTCTACCTGTGACTCCACTTTCAAGGAACTATGGACTTCACCTCAAGGTCTCTTTGTTCAGCAACAGTCCCCAGGATCTTACCATTAAGTGTATAAGTCCTGCCCTGATTTTGATTTTGGTTCCTTTTTAAGGCTAAACCATACAAAGTGGAAGTACGTTACAATTGTGAGAAGTTGAATTGCAGTTGGCCTGCCCACCGATTTTCTTTTATTTTGCCTTTAGTGGAGTTTTGAGAGTGCCTAGAAGCCCCTCTATAACCTGATTTGCCTGCAAGTGCACTCTGTCCAAAAAAAACACACAGTAATGCAATGATGCAGTGTATGTGATGTGCATTTACTATGACCTGACCTTGTACAGTAAAAGGGATCGAAAAGCATTTGAGTTAGGCCCTGGAAAAGCTCACTAAATATTTTGGGCTCAGCATGTGCTGTCTTCAGGCAAGTGTGACACAGTTAGACGGGCCCGTATGTTCCCTTGTGCTGCTGTGTGAAATTGCAGACCGTCTCCAAGGTCTTTGCTGTTTCAGTGAGAGGAGGAGGTGGGTGGGTGGTGCGAGTGAGTATTGATTGGACTTTTCAGGGCGATAACCTTGTGTTGATACGTTTCCCTGATCCACGCCTCAAGATGCTGGAGGAGGTTTCACTAGCCCTGTGCTGCCTGGTTATTGATGGTTACAAATCCACGTGGCTTCCTACACTTTCCACTCACAAGAACTGGCATCTTTCTGGTGCGATCCCTGTTAGCACAGCCGCCCCAGTGCAATGTTCCTTGTCTCTTTCCATCGCTACACATTCCATCCTCAAATATTAAAGAGCGGTCTGGTAAATGATAGTTTGGTTTCAAAAGTGTTAATAAATTCTTTTCAACCACACTCATTCAAAATATAATTGCGAGTTGTTCTGCTGTGATTTTGCACTCTAACTCCACTCCAATCAGTTGACACATTCAGATAACATGCGTGCAGCAAACCCACAGTTATCATCTGGAACTTGACCTTATTGCGGATTTTCCTGTTCTTCAGTGGAAATGGCTGTCTACTTCACTACAACTGGAGTTTCAGATCAGACAAATTTGACCTGTTATGATTTCACTAATTCAGCATCTGACTTGAACTGTGGTTAACAGCTGTGATTTGTGGTGCGTCGATTCTGGTTGCTAGTTGCTTAGTTTTTAGAGGAAGGATGCAATGGGGCAGCGTTTAGGAGCTGAGGTGCTAGAGGAAGGCTCTGGTCTGTGTCCAGGTTGAGGGTTCGTTGGGTATTGTGCACTAAACACCAGCTGGACACTGTTGTCGGATTCTGGTGATATCTGGCCAGCTTTCAAACTGTGTTGGGTGACCTCCCTGAGATACTCGCCTGGGGCTGCTATCGCAATTAATTCCTTCAGACAGTGGGGAAAAGGAAAATCTACATCAAAAACTGAGGGCATCAGCAGTGCACAACAGGGATTGCTGAGAGGAAGAGAGGACAAGCTGACATTGGACTAGCCTCCTTGTACTGTAGAAGCAGACTGTAACCAATGTACTCTGGAGTTCAGTTGTGAAGAAAGGTCTGCCCCCCACCCCGGCACCTCGGATATTCAGGTCGATACCTGAACCACTCGTACTGACAGATGTGTGTGTTTATCCTGTGTCATGCAGGAGTTTACACCATGTCTAGCTCTGTATGTGGAAGCACAGTGAATTGTGTAAATTGGGATCCATGTGTTGAGGGTTTTATATTTCAATAAAACGGGGTTTGCTCCACTGTTTGTTGTACCAATGTTGTTTTAGACTGTTAGAGTACGCAGTTATATTGTTTTTGCCTTGATAATGTGGGCCATTTTGTTGACAGCACATTTTCCTGTGTTTTCTGCCTCTGTTGCCCAGAACTCCAGAGTCGTACTTTCCAAGGTAATATAACAACCTGTGTACAATTTCCTATTTTAAGCTGTTTCCAATACGCACAATAATAAATTTAATTTAATGTACTCATCACGTGTGACCTTTTATTCTAGATCTTGTCTCTGGCTCTTTGTTGTCTGTAAACTCCTCACTGTGACCTTGCGTCCGCAGTGACCGGGAGTGTGTTTCTTTTTAACCACAGAATTTCTAGCTTAAATGATGTAATCTCGTGTTTTTTCTAGCCTGCACAGGCAGTACAATAAAAAAAATATTCTTGTGTGATGAGACGTGCTGGTAAACCACCAAATTAGTTTATTTTTAATAACAGATAAAAATGAGTGGAAGTGTTTATGATCTGTTAATGAAAGACTGCAATTCATTTCCTGCAATAAGAGGGACATGAGCTCTGTTAACACTTTTTGGGTGAATGCCCATTTGCAAGTCTTGATTTGTGTGTGTTACAACATGCATTTCTCTGTGAAAGGAAAAGATCAACAATCCTTTGTCTTCCTCCCTTAAGTTTTGGTGAACTGACCTATAAGCTACCAGTATTTGAATTGATATTTTCTCCCTTTTTGATCTGCCTGTTTTTTCAGCCTAGTCCCTGCTGGGCATATTAAATTAAAAAAAAACATTCTTGGTCGCTTAACTATGGCATGAAATGGTTTCCACTGTTTACTAAATTACCATCACAAAGGTCTGTGTGCATGGCCACTGCTTTAGCAGTTTTATATAAAAACATTGCTAAAAAAGAGACATGAAGTCATAGCTTTTTGCATCAGGACTGAAACTCAAGAAAGTCAATTTTAGCATGGAAATGACAAAGCTGATTGTTTGGACTATGACGATATGGCAAGAACTGTTAACTGTCAATCTTAGTTAACTGATTCAGTTCAAACCAGGCCCTGGCATTGCCCCTGCTGTATCATCAGGGCTCAGCTGTCACTTTGCAACCTTTTATATAGAAAGGGTTAATGTGTGGACCTATTCCTTTTGCCTGCTGAGTGCAGCGTTCTGTGTGTAAATGTTGGTATCAGTTGAGGCAATAAAGTGGCACAAATGGATTCAGTTGAACAATGGACAAAATTTGTGCGATTCACACTAGTGTAAAACAGTGTAGCTTACCCCTGCCACCAATCTGATCATATGTATAATCATAGAATCCCTACAGTGTAGAAAGAGACCGTTCAGCCCTTTGGGTCTGCACCGACCCTCTGAAGGTCATCCCACCCAGACCCCACCTTTCCCATGGCTAACCCACCTGGCCTGCATATCCCTGGAAAGACTGGGATAGTTGTTCCTGGCCAATCCACCTAATCTGCATATCTTTGGACCACGATCGTATTGAATGACGCGGGAGGGATGAGGGGCTGAATGGCCGCCTACTCTTGTTTTTTCTGCTTGTGGGGATGATGCACTGTAGGTGTGATGTCCCATGGAGTGTGTTGAAGAGTTTTACCAGAATGCCCCCAGTATGTTCAACTGCAAGACTTGGGAACTGATCAGGGGGCATATTAGACTCCACACTTAAACTCCGTTTTTCTCTCTCCACAGGTGCTGACATTCCGGCTGAGTTTGTCCAGCACTTTGTTTTCATACAAGACCCTGGATTTGTTAAAAGGGGGACACAGTACATAAGAAATGGAGGTTATGGTAAACTTGTGGGAAACACTGGTTTGGCCTTAACTAGAGTGTTCTGTACAATTCTGGGTACTATGCTTGAGGTGGATGGGAAAGTCATGGAGATATACAGTACAGAAACAGACCCTTCACTCCAACTTGTCCATACCAACCAGATATCCTAAATTAATCTAGTCCCATTTGCCAGCATTTGGCCCATATCCATCTCAACCCTTCCTATTCATGTACCCATCCAGATGCCTTTTAAATGTTGTAATTGTACCTTCCTCCTGCAGCTCATTCCATACATGCATCACCCTCTGCGTGAAAAGGTTGCCCCTCAGGTCTCTTTTAAATCTTTCCCCTCTCGCCTTACACTTGTGCCCTATAGTCTTGGACTCCCCCACCCCAGGGAAAAGACTTTGTCTATTTACCCAATCCATTTGGAAAGGGTGCAGAAAAGATTTACAAGACTGTTTCCAGGCATGAGGAACATGATCCAAGTGGGTAGGTTGGAGAACCTACCAAATCTGAGTCCAAATATGTGCAGGTTAGGTGGATTGGCCATGGAAAATGCAGGGTTACAGAGACAGGGTAGGGTCTGGTGGGATGTTATTCGGAGGATTGGTCTGGACTTGATGGGCCGAATGGCCTGCTTCAGCACTGTGCGGGGGTTCTAATGAAGCTGGGTCCGTTTTACCGGAGAAGTGAAGGTTAGGAGGAAATTGGGTGGAGAGGTTCAAAATCATGAAGGGTCTGGATAAAATGAATGGAAGAAAAACTCTTCCCTTTTTTTGGAAGGATGGAGGACTACAGGCCACAGGCTCTGTCACCTTCTCAAGGGCATTCGGGGTGGACAATAAACGCTGGCCCTACTAGTGACACCCACATCACAAGAACAAATATAAAACAAAAGTAGTAAAGGAAGCAACAGCTACATGAGAAACAATGTAATGCAGTGAGTGGTTAGGATCTAGAAAATATTGCCTTGAGAGTAGGCTGTGAGCAGGTTTAACCATGGCTTTCAATGGGGAGTTGGACAGTTCTCTGAAGAGAGAATATTAGCAGGGCTGCTGTAGAAAAGGTGGGAATAAGGATTCAAATAGCTCTTACTGAGAATGGGCCTACTTACCCACGTGCCCAGTGGTTGTCTCCTGTGCTAATGCCATCCTATGATTAATAGGAACCTTTTTTTTTAAGAAAGAAATCTTAAAAGCTCTCCCCTTTGACTTGGAGCCTAGTTCCCTAGCCTCCAACTCCATTTCCCTTCCTGGTCCCATATTCAAGCTGAATCGGATTATTCACCAACACTGTGTTCAAGTTGAATTTCTGACTGCGAAATTCCTTGCGTTGCCAACACTGTCTGCATCTGCCTGACCCTGTGTGAGCACAGCTGCTGCTGCAGAATCCCTCCAGCGTGTCTTTAGCTATCTCCACCCTTTCCTGGCTGGTATCCCATCATTGCTCCAAAAATGCGAGCTCGTGCGAAACCGCTGACCGTGTCCCGACCCTCACCAGACCTCTACCCCGTGACCCCGGTGCTCACTAACTCTCAATGGCTCTGTTTTAAAATGCTCATCCTCTTCCCTTTGCTGTGCTCTTTTCGTAAGGTGTTAACCAAGCCTTTGATCATTAATCCTTGTATCTCCCTTGGTATGAAGCACCACAGAATGTTCTACTGTGCCAAAGGAGCTGAATCAGTGCAAGCTGTTCAGCTATTTTGACTACAGAAGGTACCACAGCTTGCTCTGAACAACCCTGATTTGATTTGATTTATTGTAGTCACATGTACCTAAGTACAGTGAAAAGCATTGCTTGCAAGCAGTACAGGCAGATATTAGTAAGCAAAGGCATACAGATCAAAGGTGTTTGGAGTGAGGCATACAGATTAGAATTGCACAGCACATGTGAGATGCAAGATCACCATTAACAAGGTGAGTGTTGTTTGAAATTAATTCATTCATCTGTCTAATAATGGCAAGGAAGAAGCTGTTCTTGAATCTGTTGGTGCATGTGTTCAAGCTTCTGTAACTTATGCTGATGGAAGAGGTTGTAGGAGAGCATTACTGGGGTGCGATGGGTCTTTGATGTTGGCAGCTTTTCCACTGCAACAAGCTGTACAAATGGAGTCCGTGGATGGGAGGTTGGCTTCCATGATGGTTTGAGCTGTGCAGACCACAATCTGTGGTTTCTTATAGTACTGAGCAATGCAGTTGCCATACCAGGCCATTATGCACCCAGACAGTATGGTGCATCTGTAGAAGTTGGTGAGGGACATTATGGACATACCAAATTTGCTGAGCTGCCTGAGGAAGAAGAGGCATTGTTGTGCCTCCTTGACTGTCGCATCTACGTGGGTGGTCCAGGACAGATTGTCAGTTATCATCCCTCCTAGGAACTTGATGCTCTCCACTCTCTCAACCTCAGCTTCATTGTAAATGGGGGCATGTTCTCCTCCTTTCTTTCTGAAGTCAATGATCAGTTCTTTAGTTTTGCCAACATTGAGAGACATTGTTGTCATTGCACCATGCCACCAAACCCCTCTATCTCCTTCCTGTAACTCATTGTTACATATCCATCCTACCACAGTGGTGTCATCAGCGAACTGTAGATGGCGTTCGTTTGCAATTCACCCACACAGCCGTGAGTGTACAGGGAGTACAGTAGGGGGCTGGAGGATACATCCTTGGAAGGCTCCAGTGTTGAGTGTTATTGTGGAGGGGGTGTAGTTAGGAATGGGCCTGTCAGTGAATGAAAAAAGAAATCTGCTTCCTGGAGGTGGGGGATGGGGCGGAAATGTAGAAAGTCCTGTCTTCCTTCACCCCCTCACACAAAAACTGCAAATAAACAATGAGATGGTCATTGTTACCCTGATCACAATAACCTCCTCAGGGCCATCATCCTCCAGGCCTTTACTGACTATCTCCCTGCACGGGGAATTGAAGAGGTTTACAGGAATGTAATGTAGTTGACAACTCTGACGAAACTTTGCCAGATTGTGGAAGTCACTCTATTTTTGTAGGGGGGGTGGGAAAGCTCCTGGTCAAGAAATTCAGAGGAAGTTGTAAAACAGCAGGCACTGCTGTGATCTGTGTGTCACGAGCTGTCTTTAATCCTTTGATGTGATGAAATGAGTTTTACTATCCTGACTTTCTTGCCTGCCTGGATTCCATGGCAGCAGCTGTAAGTTATTACTTGATTCCTGATTACTGACCCTCTGGTGGTGGTATTGTCTGTCTCTCTCTCTCTCTGTATGTCTCTCTCACTCTGTCCTGGAATGATGAATGTCTGTTGTTGTGGGGAAATGGTGATGAATTCCTGTTACGATCACGCTATCAGTGACTGGGAGTGATGGCCACCCCCTCCCACAGTTGACTCTCTCCATGCCCTGCTTTCACATTCTCTCACTTTCCAAACTGAGACTTGCAGGCTGGCAAAGACTCCACGCCAAGGACTTTAAGATCTAGACTTTTCCTTTCCTTTTGGCTCTTTTTCTTTTATTTCCACTGTGTTGTTTTTCAAATTATTGTTTTTTTTTAAGTATTGGTTTTGTAACCAAGATGGTGACAGTACAATTTTCACTGTACTGTTGTATTCCCTGTATTTGAGTACACTTGACAATAAATCTAAATTCTAATTTTGATTCACTCTCACTCATTCTCTCTCTCCCACTGTGATGCACTCTTTTTCCTACTTTCACTTATTCACTGTCACTCACTCTCATTGTGTCTCTCTCTCACTCACTCTCTTTCCCATACTCTTACTCTCGGTCATTCATTTTCTGAGGGAGCAAGATGCTGAGGAGAGACGTGCCTGAAAAACGAATAAATGCTTGGAAATGAACTCCTGGCTCTTCATTTTGAAGTGTATGAGTCTGGCTAGCGTGAATCGTTCACATGTTTTCCTGTTTTATTCTCCTGGCCTATTACCTCCACAAGATACAATCGATCAGTTGTAGAGAAAGCACCAGGATCAATGCTCTGTGACTGGATTTTGTTTAAATACAATATTCTTTCATGGGGGTCAGGCATCGCTGGCTGGGCCCAGCATTTATTGCCCGTCCCTAGTTGCCCCTTGAGAAGGTGATGGTGAGCTGCCGCTTTGAACCGCTGCAGTCCTCCTGCTGTGGGTTGACCCACAATGTCCTTAGGGAGGGAGTTCCAGGATTTTGATCCTAGTGACAGTGAAGGAACGGTGATATATTTCTAAGTCAGGATGGGCAGTGGCTTGGAGGGGAACTTGGAGGCGGTGGTGTTCCCATGTATCTACTGCCCTTGTCCTTCTAGATGGAAAGTGGTCGTGGGTTTGGAAGGTGCTGTCTGAGGATTTTTGGTGAATTTCTGCAGCGCATCTTGTAGATAGTACACACTGCTGTTACTGAGCGTCGGTGGTGGAGGGATTGGATATATGGGTAACCAATGGGCTACTTCATCCTGAATGGTGTTGAGCTACAGCGTGAGATCTATTTCAAAGCCCTTTATAATGCCGGGACAACTTGGTTATTAACTAATAATAACAATGTTTTATTTTAAAAAGACAGCAGAAATCATGTTGGGTCATTGTGATAGAAACAAGTAAAAGAGGCTGTTGAAAGATTTAACTTCGATCTTGTGGCTTTTCAGGCATGCATATTCTCGGCAGCAAGAATGGACTTTTGTTTAATTCCATTGCAATGGCAGATCCCCGAATGTATCAAACATAATTCGGAAAAGCCAGCTTACCCTCTCAGTAAGAGAGCAGTTTCTGTCAGGCAGTCAGACTGAAACAACGGGAATCCGAGACAGCATTTACAAAGGGCAGGTCAGCCTGTTTCTGCTCGCACACAGGCTGCAGGTATTTCAAATGGGAGCTGCTTGTTCGAAGTCCGGAAGATTTAAATGGGTTTGTGGGAAGGGAAAGAGTAAAATTTAGACTGAGTGGTTCTTGGCCCAGTGAGGTGAGGTGGGGTGCTGAAGCAGTAGTTGGTATACTCTTTGTGCTATCTCAGATTCTCCAGCATCTGCAGTTCCTACTATCTCTGAAACAAATACTCTTTGTGCTGTTGTGTATTGTTGCTAACTGGTGTGCTTTCTGTGAGTCACTGAGCTATTCTTTCACAGGACGCAGATGGCAGTATTCGTTGACCCTTGAGCAGTGCGGCTTGCTGAGGGCCATTTCAAAAGCCATACTGCCGCACATCTGAAGTTACAAGGAGAGCCCGACCGGGTAAAGGTGGCAGATCTCCTTCCCCGTAAAAAGGGGCATATTTGTACCAGCTGGGGCTTTTACAACAGCTGGATTTTTTACAACAGTTGGGTGAGAGACTAGCTTGCAATTCCAGATTTTATTGATTGAACGTACAGCTGGGGAGGGATTTGGATGTATTTCCCTGAAGCGTTAGCCTACACCTCGGTGCTAGTAGCAAATGAATAGGTTTCACTCTGTTGTAATGTTTGTGGAGGCAGGAGGGAGTGGGATCACTGTTGGCGGGGGGGTGTTCTACAGCTTTGAAGTCACAGGAAGCAATAAACTAGGGAGTGAGAGAGAGTAGGAGTGTCTCTATTTTTGAAGCAGTGTGGTCAGGACATACTGTGTGTGTTGAAACAGAAGTCAGAACCAGTCCCACCCCCTCATTGTACTGTTCGATATGAGAGCTATTTGGATTACAGTATCTAACCTCACTCCAAAACCCCATTGTGTGTCTAACCTCACTCCGAAACCCATTAGAGTGTCTAACCTCCCTCCAAAACCCATTAAATGCAATGGCAGAAGCAGGCCATTTGGCCCATTGAGTTAGCTCCCACCTTCAAAGAGATCATGGCTGATCATGTCAATTCTGAGCTTCATTTGCCCATCTTTACCCCATGAAACCTTTGTTTTGGATTTTATCCGCCTTCCTCCTGCACTTCACATTCCCCACCACCCCCCTCTCTCCCCCTTCTCCTGTACAGTGTCTCTCTCTCTTGCCCCCTTTCCTTTTGTCCCCCTTGCCCCTCTCACCCCTCTTTCCCTCTCCCCTCCCACCTCATTGCCTCCTGCCACTACCTTCTTTCAAGTAACACCCCACCCTGGGTGATCACTTGCCACCTGGAGGCCCAATTCGCTGGCTGTGGGCAAGCTGTTTGACTGTGGGAGACATCGTAATGGAACCGGGGCACTGTCACTGGTTGGGCTGAGCCAGTTGGGGTACATGCAGCTCGAGCCGGTTCTGGTGATCAGGGAGTGGGGAGCTCAGTCTGCTGCTGCCCCCCAGGCTTGCCTACGAGCTGCTCATCTCCTCGGCCAGGCTGGTCACTTCAGGTTCGAGTCTGCCTGATTACTGTCTGTCCTGGTGATGCCAATCTCTGGAGGGTCACCCAAACCCCAACCCCCCCATTCAGCCTTGATCACTTCCCACCATGACCACTTCCCACCAGACAGAAGCGGTAGACACAAAGAGGCTGTTCGGCGCCCCCACCCCAAGCTGCTTCTAAGCCCTCCAGTCGGATCGTGGTCCGTAAGAGCAAGCCATGATCTCATTGAATGGCAGAGCGGGCTTGATGGTCTGAATGGCCTATTTCTCCTTTCCCTTTAGGGGCCTCATCTGATTCTTCAATCCTTGCAGCTTCACTCGTTTTTTAACTCCACACAAATCAGTTCATCCCAGCTTTCACATTGGCAGTTCGGCCCCAACCCTTCCCATTCCAAACATGGCAGTGTTTTGGTGTGTGTGTGGTGGGGGTGCGGGACAGGGGACTGGGGGTTGGTGTGGGGAAAGAGAGGTCCCCTTTTCCTATGCAGTGAAATGCGAATACATGTGTGAATGGCAGTAATGGATGTCAGCATCCTATGCTGTTGAGATTCTGGGGGAGAGACGAATGGAATGCCAGGCACCAGCAAGCTATATTGTAGAGATCACTGTTCTGTACATCAGTGTTTTAAAAATCGCAGTTTGTTGGAGCTCCTGGAAGCCTGACTGTAGTCCCCCTTACATAAGGCAGGCACGGAGGTGTAGCAGACTCCGTATATGAGACAATCTAGCCATGTTTACGTTGGAGGTCAAGCCCAGACCTGTGTGGGCAAAATCCATCTGGCAGCTCAAACCATCCACCACCTTTTTTCTGTGAAGAATTTCTTCCTGACTTTGCCCCCATGAATAATATGGCTGTATTTTGGTTATTAGCTCGTGATCTGGAGTCTTCCAACCAGAGAAAGTACTTTCCATCTTTTCTCTTAATGCTATGCAGGCATCCCTGGTTGGGCCCAGCATTTCTTGCCCATCCCTAGTTGCCCCCTTGAGAAGGTGGAGGTGAGCTGCCTTCTCGAACTGCTGCAGTCCACCTGCTGTAGGTTGACCCACGACGTCCTTAGGGAGGGACAATTCCAGGATGTTGACCCAGCGACAGTGAAGGTGCAGTGATATATTGCCAAGTCAGGATGGGTGAGTTGCTCGAAGGGGAATTTGCAGGGGGTGGTGTTCCCATGTATCTGCTGCCCTTGTCCTTCTGGATGGAAGTGGCTGTGGGTTTGGAAGGTGCTATCAGAGGATCATTTGGTGAATTGGATTGTAGATTGGGAAGATGCTGTTGAAGGAGCCTTAAGATGTTGATGCAGTCCATCTTGTCAATGGTACACTCTGCTATCACTGTGCATTGGTGGTGGCGGGCGTGAATGTTGAAGGTGGTGACTGGAGTGCAAGTCAAGGAAGTTGCTTTATCCTGGATGGTGTTGACTTTCCTGTGTTGGAGTTCTCATCCAGTGAGGAGTACTCCATCACATTCCTGACTTGTGCCTTCTGGATGGGGGAATAGGCTTCAGGGAGTTAGAAATTGAGTTTGTCCCTAGAGGATTTCTGACCTGCCCTTGTAGCCGCTGTAGTTTACAGTTCAGTTTGTGGTTGGTCCTAACCAGACCCCAGGTTGTTCTTTATAGTGCCTTTCATGACCTCAGGATGTGTTCAGGTGCTTTAACCATTGAAGTGTTGTTTGAACTGTAGTCCCTCTTCTAATGTCAGAAATAGCAGCCAAGTTCAACAGAGCAAACTCCCAGCTAAACAATGAGTAAGTGTTGTTTGAGGGATAAATATTGACCAGGATTTTGAAAACTCCCTGCTCTGTGAAACGATTATTTTTAGGTTCTTTCACATACACCTCAACCAGGCTGGATCTCGGTTGAACATCTCATCTGAAAGGCAGTACCCCTGACAATGCAGCACTCCCCCAGTATTGCACTGGCAGTTTTGGGCTTTCTCATTTTCTATTTTACTCAGTTTGGAACCTATATGTTCCAGAACATTCCAGTTAAGGCTGTAACTGATGTAATCAGATAGTGATCTGGCATTCCCAGCTCCTGATCCGAAATGTGTTCCAGTGATCAGTGGTCCGTTCCTTCTGGGATTGGTTGGATGGCTCTCGTGTAGGCCAATTGGCTCTGCCTCTAACTTTGTTTGCTGGTCAGTGGGATTGGTGGGTGGGCGGTGCAATGGTCAGTGACAGTGGTCAGTGGCAGTGGTGGGCGGTGGGAGGTGGCAGTGGCAGCGGTGAGCGGTGGGCGGTGGCAGCGGTCAGTGAGAATGGTGGGTGGGCGGTGGCAGTGGTCAGTGGGAGTGGTGGGTGGGTGGTGGCAGTGGTCAGTGAGAATGGTGGGTGGGCAGTGGGAGTGGTCAGTGGCAGTGGTCAATGGGAATGGTGGGTGGGCAGACAGTGCAGTGGTCAGTGGTCAGTGGGATTGGTCTCTGTGTTACAAAACAGCATAGTGCAGATGCTAAAAACCTGAAATGAAAACCACAGAAAATACCAGAAAAAGTCTGTGGACAGAGAAACAGAATGAATGTTTCTGGTTGATGACCTTTCATCGGGCCCGTGGCTAGTTGTGAGTTAGTGGGATTGGGTTATCAATGTTACTGGATGCAGGGAGGATGTTTCCCCTGGGGGCAGGGGCGGGGACACGGACACAGGCTCAGGATACAGGGCAGACCATTAAAGACTGAGATGAGGAAAGATTCCTTCACTTAGAAGGTAGTGAGCCTGTGAGATGTTGCTACCACGGAAAGGACAGGTCACTATACATTCAGAAAAGGGATGGCTATATTTTTCAAGATTTTAAAGTCATCAAGGGATAAGGGGAGACAGGGTGAATGTCACATTGAGTTAGAGGATCAGCCATGACAGTACTGAATGGTAGAGCAGGCTTGAAGGGCTGAATGGCCTCCTTGTGCTGCTGGTTTCTTTGTTTGAATGATGTACCCATGTGCGTACTCAGTTGGACCGGAGCTCCAAATCAGTTTGTGGGCTCATGTCAAAGGTTACAACTGCATGGAGGTCATAAGCTCAGAATGTCTGGGGAACCTGTGTTAAGGAGTCTTTCAAACGTGGTCAAATAATTTGTCATTCAGGGTCAAGTTGCCCAAAAGCCAGTTTATTGCCGAACAGTACGGTGACTGTTACAGTCGTAGAGTAGACTCTTACAACCTGCTGTCTTGCAGAGCTGGGATGATCAGGCTTGGCCTGTGTTGATTGGATTTCCAACTACCTTCTTCCCCTTCCATAGGAGAGTTATATCAGTGATTCACAGACTGGATACTAACACCGTTTCCTCTGCACCCAACCTCCAGACTTGACATAAAGAGCATCTTTGATGGTTTAGCTACTGAGCAGTTATTAACAGAAACGAACAGGATGATCTCAACAATCCGCAAATACTCTCATTGTTCTGGTCCATACCTGTCACCTGATATGGGATGTAGCCACTATGCTGCTGTTGTATTCTGCCCAGCAACTGTGTTAACAGAAATTCATATTGCGATGTGAAACTACAGGACAAGGGCAGATTTGCACAGTGAATCTGGAAGCTGGCCCTGCATGACTCAGATACTCATTACCAATGGACACACTGTTCTTGTAGGCTGTGACACATCATCGCATTAAGATCTGCTGCCAGCAGACAGCTGGTCTCCAGCTTCCCATGGAATACCGACTGGGTAAGGGAGAATGACCATTATTATCCACCACAGCGGCTCAGCTGTAACCTGTGCAGACATGACGACAGATTTTTACATCAATGAGGAGTCAGGGCCAGCAGCTCGAGCAAACAATAGAAGGTGGCCCCCTGCATTTGCGCAGTGCCTCTGACCAACATCCTGAGGGTTGGCGGGAGTACGATTGGGCATCAATTGGCACTGAACCCGGTCAGGGAGCTGGTAAGATGAGTGGGGCTTGCTTTGAGGAGCTGCAGGGGGGTGTGAGGGGTTCAGGGCAGGAGTTGTGCATGTTTGGGTGTCAGTGGGTGAAGGTATGTACCCGTGGTACTGCACAGTGCATTGATGTGTTGGATTTACAAAAGAAGAATGGGTTGGGGCAAGATTGGTGACTCCCCCCTCCTTGTTCTGGAGAGCAGCTCCCCACTCTTTGGTGGTTTACCCTGATCTCTCCACCCCACCCTCCCCACTACTCTGTGTCCTCCTACCTGACCCCTGAACTATCAGACTTGGCTGCCCTTTGCTTGTTCATTCTCACCTCATAGGGGCGGCATGGTGGCTCAGTGGTTAGCACTGCTGCCTCACAGCCCTAGGAACCCGGGTTCGCTTCCACCCTCGGGCAACTGTCTGTGTGGAGTTTGCACATTCTCTCCGTGTCTGTGTGGGTTTCCTCCCACAGTCCAAAGATGTGTAGGCTAGGTGGATTGGCCATGCTAAATTGCCCTGTAGTGTTCAGGGATGTGTAGACTAGGTGGGTTATAGGGGGATGGGTCTGGGTGGGATGCTCTGAGGGTCAGCGTGGACTTGTTGGGCCGAAGGGCATGTTTCCACACTGTAGGGGTTCTATGATCTATGATGTTTTGTCATTGCCCTTTGTCTTATATTCCTCTCACAAAACATCACTGGACAGTGATCAGGAAAAATGAGGCGATTGCTTTCCCTCAGTGGCTATGGGGCCAGTGGTAATGTCCCATTTGCCCTCCTGGGGTTAAAGGTTAGATCAAGAATTGGGTAGGGGGTGAGGGGAGGGGTTTGGTGCTGGTGATTGAACCAACCAGACAGGTGCCAAGTGTTGCTGTACCAGGTTAAACCACCCGGGGGCACATCTCTGAAGAAATCGGTTGTGTCATTGGATGTCCCAAAGTGTTCAGTCACTCAATGTTGTAGGGCAGGAATTGTAATGGGCAATTTGTACACAGCAAGATCCCAGAAAGCAATGATGTATCAACCAGAGGATTAGACTAAAGGATACTCAGCCTGGATGTCAAATGTCGGAAAGACTGCGGGTAATAGAGTCATACAGCTCGAAAACAGACCCTTCAGTCCAACTCGTCCATGACGACCAGATAGCCTAAATAAATCTAGTCCCATTTGCCAGCATTTGGTCCATATCCTTCTAAACCCTTCCTATTCACATACCCATCCAGATGCCTTTTAAATGTTGTAATTGTACCTACCTCCACCACTTCCTCTGACAGATCATTTCATATACGCACCACCCTTTGTGTGAAAAAATTGCCCCTTAGGTCCCTTTTACATCTTTCCCCTCTCACTTTAAACCTATGCCCTCTGGTTTTGAACTCCCCTACCCAGGGGAAAAGATATTGGCTTTTTTTAAAAAATATATTCATTCACGGGATGAGGCAGTCACTGGCTAGGAAGCATTTATTGCCCATCCCTAATTGCCCAGAGGACAGTTAAGAGTCAACCCCATTGCTGTGGGTCTGCATCATATGTCGGCCAGACCAGGTAAGGATGGCAGTTTCCTTCCCTAAAGGACATTAGTGAACCAGATGGATTATCCCCCCAAACAATCAATTCGCAGTCATCATCAGATTCTTAATTCCAGATATTTATTGAATTCAAATTCCACCATCTGCTGTGGCAGGATGCAAACTCAGGTCCCCAGAGACCCATTGTCTGGGTCTCTGGATTAACAGCCCATTGATAATACCACCAGGCCATCTCCTCTCCCAAGCTATCCATGCCTGTCCTGATTTTATAAACATCTATAAGGTCACCCCACAGCCTCCAATGCTCCAGGGAAAATAGCCCCAGTCTATTCAGTCTCTCCCTATAGCTCAAACCCTCTGACCCCAGCAACATCCTTGCAAATCTTTTCTGAACCCTTCCAAGTTTAACAACATCCTTCGTACAGCAGGGCTAAGTATATTTTGAAGAAAGAACACTGCTTTTGCTGAAGGAACCAAACCCATTCCGAAATTGGTCTTGAGTTGTTAGGTCTGTTCTTCTCTCCACAGACAATGCCTGAGGAATTTTTTTAATGCTAACTGTAGCATACCTGTTCCCCAAGTAGACCACCTCAAACCTGAATAAGCAGGTACCACATCAGTTTAATGTCTCAGACGGCACCGCTGACAGCGCAGCACTCCCTCAGTACGGTGCTGAAGTGTCAGCCCGGTGTTATAGGATTGAGTCTGTGTGGAGTCAGACTTGAACCTGACACCTTCTGGGGCAGAAGAGAGTGGGTTGCCTGCTGACATGGTTCAACACTGCCACTAGGGGGAAGCACTTCTCACGTTATAAAGTCAGAAATCAGATGACGCCGGGTTATAGCCCAACAGGTTTATTTGAAATCCCAAGCTTTTGGAGCATAGCTCTTTCATCGGGTGAAGTGAGAGAGATGCACACAGGCGCAGAATTTATAGGCAGAGAGATCAAATGATCTTACAAATGTTGTGAGTGGAATGTTGAATAATAAGTCTCTGCAGGTGATCAGAAGTGTCAGATGGTGCGAGTAAAGTGTTAACAACTGAATAACAAGCGAAGGGATGACCTATTAGGTGAGGCAGAGAGAAAATAACAAAAAATTAAAAATAAGATGGTGCTGGAGACAAACCAAATAGGTATGAGTCAAATGCTGAGGGTCTAACCAAAGTAACAAGTAAATCAAAACTGTCCAAACAAATTAAGGTAGAGAGATCATAACAGTTTATCAAGGTGAAGGTGTCAAAAGGTGATGGAAGATTTTACAGATACAGAACAGTATGGTGGGGTCGTGACATGAATCCAAGATCACAGTTGAAGTTGTCCTTGTGGGTACGGAATTTGGCTATCAGTTTCTGCTCGGTGATTCTGCATTGTTGTCTATCTCATAGGCCACCTTAGAGGATGCTTACCCAAAGATCAGAGGCTGAATGTCCTTGACCGCTGAAGTGTTCCCCGACTGGGAGGGAACATTCCGTCTGGGGATTGTTGCGCGGTGTCCATTCATCTGTTGTCATAGCATCTGCATGGTCTCACCAATATACTGTGCCTGTCCTGTTTTAACACCATCACCTTGATAACTTGTCATGACCTCTCTACCTTAATTAGTTTGTACAATTTTGGATTACTTATTACTTTGATTAGATCCTTGACGTGTGACCCTTATACTTATCATGTTATTCCAGCCATTTGGTTTGTCTCCAGCACCATCTTATTTTTAATTTTTTGTAATTATCTCTCTGCCGCAATCGGATTATAGGTCATCGCTTCAGCTGTTGACACTTTACCCACACTGTCTGACACTTCTGATCACCTGCAGAGATCTGTTATCTGACAATCCACTCACACCATTTGTATGATCTTTTCATCTCTCTGCCCATGAATTCTGTGTCTGTGTGCTTCTCTCTCACTTCACCTGACGAAGGGGCTACGCTCCAAAAGCTTGTGTTTTCAAATAACGATAGCCCAGTGTGGTGCAACTTCTGACTTTGTTCATCCCAGTGCAACACTGGCACCTTCACATCACATCATAAAATCCCGAGATAATCTGAAGCTCCTGGGGTTGACTCTGGGTCAATAGACTTGTCTGTGTTAGTGCTTTAATTCTGACAAGGGGACTGTGTGAGGGGTAGTTATGGGACGTTCCAACTCCCTGTCCCAATTTGTGGCATGAGTACATCCAGCTTTTGTCATCGAGCCATGCCTGTCTGAGGGGGCTTCAGTGCAATGGTACAGCACTATTTGGCCTCAGGGCCTTCTGGCAGAGGGAAGAAACATCAATCAGAGTTCCCCTCCCTGATCCTAAAACTGTCTGCTGCAATGGTGTGGGGTGCAGGTGGGAGAGGAGGCTTAGGGGTCGGTGTGATGGTCCAGGTGGTTGAATAGCTAACTGATATTCACAGGGCAGGCTCTCACCCACAGCCTGCCACCCCCTGAAGGAAGCGAGAGAAATGGATGGGACAGACAGGAACCCTCTGGGACATCCTCCAAATGCTATGACATTCCCTCTAAATTGCTGTGCAATCCGAAATCCTCAACGGTACGTCCACTGGGACAAGCTGGGAGCTGTTGGAGCAGGGTCACTTACAGCACAGATACAAGACCAACCTCTGGCATGGGGCTGCAGTAGTGTTATACAGTCACGGAGATCTGTGGTACAAGAAGAGGCCACTCAAAACTAACTATTCTCATACCATTTTCCAACACTTGGCATCACAAATGCATGTCTAACCACTAAAATGTTAATTTGTTATTGATGTTACTGCATTAAGTTCAGCAATTAAAACACTGCTTAGGGTTTCTATCTCTACCACCCTCGCAGGCAGTCAGTTCCAGACTCCCAGCAGCCTCTGGATGAAAAACCTTTTGCTCCCATCTCCTGCCCGTTACCTTAAATCTCTGCCCCGGGTCATTAATCCCTCCATTAACGGGGAAAGTTTCTTCCTGTTTTTATGGCTCTGATAATTTTGTACACCCCAATCATGTCCCCTCTCAATCTCCTCTGCTCCAAGGAAAACAAACCCAGTCTGTCCAATCTCTCGTCATCACTGAAACTCTCCAGCCCCAAGGCAACATCCTGGTAAATCTCCTCTGCACCCTCTCCAGTGCTATCACGTCCCTCCTATAATGTGGATTCTAGAACTGCACACAACACTCTAGCTGTGAGCTAACCAACATTTTATTTATTTTTTTTTCGGAATGAACATTTTATACTGTTCCAACATCACCCCACTGCTCTTAAACTCTGCCTTGATTAATAAAAACAGATATACTATATGTCTTCTTAACTACTTTATCCACCTGTCCTGATACCTAAGGGATCAGTGTTCATGCACAGCAAGACCCTCTGATGCCTGGTGCTTCCCAGGGTCCTAGTGTTCATCAAGTATTCCCTTGCCTTATTTGTCCTGCCCAAGTGCATCATCCCACATTTATCCAGATTGAACTGCATTTGCCACTGATCAGTCCATCCGACTATATCCTCCTGCAATCTAAGTCCATCTCCTCACTATTTACCACCCCACCAATTTTTGTAACATCTGCAAAGTTACTTATCAACCCTCAACATTCAAGTCTGAATTATTTATATAAATCTCAAACAGCAAGGGCCCCAACCCTGACTCCTGTGGGACCCCACTGGACCCAGTCAGAAAGAACGCCCCCTCAACCATCACCCTCTGCTTCCTGCCACTAAGCCAATTGTGGATCCAATTTGCCAAATTTCCTTGAATCCCATGACCGCCCCCTCCTGCCCTCCCACCCAATCAGAAGCCTTGCTGAAGTCCAAGTAGACTTTGTCAAAGGCATTGTCCTCAGCTACACACCTGGTCACTTCTTGGAAAAATTCAATCTTGTTCTTGATTAATCCCTATCTCTCCAAATGCAGATTAACGCTGTCCCTTGGAATTTCTTCCAGTAGTTTCCCCAACACCAAGGTTAGACTGACTGGCCTGTAGGTTCCTTGTTTATCCTTTGTTCCTTTCTTGAATTATACTGCTATATTGGCTGTTCTCCAGTCCTCTGGCACCTCTCCTAGGAACACAGAGGAATTGAAAATTGTAGCCGGTGTGCTTGTTAATTTCCCTTTTGCCTCACTCAACAGCCTGGGATACATTTCATCCAGCCCTGGACATTTATTTATTTCTAAGTCTGCCAGTACACAGATGCACACCCCACTTGTTCACACACTGACGCTCAGCTCCAAATCATTGTTATTTCATTCACAAAAGCGTATGAGAGAATAGACCCAAGGCTGAATGTCCTTTACCAGCCTGTTCTTGCCATACACCACTGCCACCCCTTCAGGCTTCACTGTTTACTGCAGAGATATGCAGCAGTGTGAAGAAGATAAAGAAATGTTCACATGCCTCTACCCTTAAAAGAAATGCAATGCTATTTCAAAAGTATGTTTCATGGTAAAGAATGTAATTCACAAACACAACTTACATCCATCCATCTTTCCTCCCCACTTATACAATCTTTCAACATTTCTTAAACTGTGGGGAGTTTGGTCAAACTGCACCCCCCCCAAAGAGTGTACCGTGCCCGATCAGGTGGGCACTGCGGACTGGAAACGAGAGTCTGTTTAGGGTTTTCCTCCCTGCCTCACCATTCCAGGGACAAAACGATCAGACTGGTGGTATTTCACTGAGGTAGCCAAAGCTTCCCAATTTACACCATCTCTTCTTCACAGACAACAGCCAAGTTCAACTAGACCCTGTTTCCCCAATGATTCCGCTGAGTGCCATCCCTTGGCTCTGGTTTCACTGGGAAGCAGGTAGGGATAATGGAAATCCCGTTCATGCACCTCACTAACCAAACAACGGGCACTTGGTCATTTTAACCCACACAGCTAAGGGCCTTATTTGAATATTTATTGCATTCATCAAGCTGGCACTTCTCTCTATTTGCCAACCACACTGAGGTTACCAGAGGATGGGGAAGTTGGCAACCCTTCTGTATTATGGAGATCAGTAATGTCAGCAAAGAAACTGTGGAGGTGGGCACCATATTGGCAAATTGAGTGAGGGCATTAGTGGTACCAGGAAGTACATAATCTGATGTGTTACATATTTATAAGTGTCGTACTAAAACATTAACTATTTACTATACCATTAGCCCCAAACCATGTGTGAGTAAATCTTGAGGTATTGTGATTCTAATACTAATTTTTTTTGATATGATTTTGGTGCCAATGTAGAGTGTTCTCAGTTCTTGCTCTGACACATCGAATGAATTAGAATTATTTCAGCTGAAAACCGGAACAGTATTCGCAACTTCATCATTTGCTGAAGGCTTGGAGCAGTTCCAGTGTCAGAGATACCACGTGTTCGGCAAAATATTTGTACTTTTTATCCTGAGAAAGCTCGGGAGGCCATTCTGAAGTTTAAGCTGTTTGCCTCTGACCTCCATCACAAAGCGTTTAAGCTCTGAACCTCCCATGCACCACCTTATCTCATGTCAAGGCGCTCGTAGTTTAGTTTCATTTCCTCCCGAGTGCTTTCCAGAACTTTATCATCACCTTTGCACCAGATTATAACATCCAAGGCTGAGACTTCCTGATCTTTCTTCAACATCGTGTCTAGACAGTTTCAGTTCCATGTGGGATGTCCATCTATAATTGGAGACATTTTACTGTAATTGTTTGAAAACTTTATCAGGGCGTTACATTCTTTATGAGACAGCAACACTCAGACATATGACGCTTCACATCTCTGACAAGTTTCAATTGTTAGTTGCTGTCCCCGTGTCAGGAATGAGGTTGTGGGGTATGGGTAACTGTAACAACAGGCTGTTAATCAGATGTGATGGTTTGACATTGTAAGTGGATATGGTCCAAGTATTCAAAATCTTCTCATTTCTCGAATAAAATACGCCTGTGCCTTGACACGAGACTTGGCCATTTCTCAAACTCCCACTCTGTTCGTTCACAGATTTTACTTTCACCTAATGTTAGGCTGGGTTCGACAGTATCCTTCTCCTCCTCCTGCAATGTTCTCCATGGATCACTTTGATTCCCAAATGGGACAGACTTCGCACAGATCTAGCAACTCAAGACTGGGCGGCCATCAACAGCAGCAGAATTGTACTCCAGCACAATCTGTAACCTCATGGCCCGGCATATCCCTCACTCAACCATTACCATCAAGCCAGGGGATCAACCCTGATTCAACGGAGGGTGCAGGAGGGCATGCCAGGAGCAGCACCAGGCTTACCTGAAGATGAGGTATCAACCTGATGAAGCCACCAAACAGGACTACTTGCACACCAAACAGCGAAAGCAGCAAGTGATAGACAGAGCTAAGCGATCCCACAACCAATGGATCAGATCCAGGCTCTGCAGTCCTGCCACATCCAGTTGTGAATGGTGGGGGACAATTAAACAACTCACTGGAGGAGGAGGCTCCACAAATATCCCCATCCTCAATGATGGAAGGTGCCAGCACATCAGTGCAAAAGATAAGGCTGAAGCATTCGCAGCAATCTTCAGCCAGAAGTGCTCAGTGGATGATCCATCTCTGCCTCCTCCAGTGGTCCCCAGCATTACAGATAATAGTCATCAGCCAATTCAATTTACTCCACATGATATCAAGAAACGGTTGGAGACACTGGGTAATGCAAAGGCTACGGGCCCTGACAACATTCCGGCAATAGTACTGAAGACTCGTGCTCCAGAACTTGCTGTTCCCTTAGCCAAGCTGTTCCAGTACAGTTACAACACTGGTATCTACCCGACAATGTGGAAAATTTCCCAGTTATGTCCTGTGCACAAAAAGCAGGACAAATCTAACCCGGCCAATTACTGCCCCATCAGTCTACTCTCGATCATCAGTAAAGTGATGGAAGGTGTCATCAACAGTGCTATCAAGCAGCACCTACTCAGAAATAACCTGCTCAGTGATGCCCAGTTTGGGTTCCGCCAGGGCCACTCAGCCCCGACCTCATTACAGCCTTGGTTCAAACATGGACAAAAGAGCTGAATTCCAGAGGTGAGGTGAGAGTGATAGCTCTTGACATCAAGGCTGCATTCGACCGAGTGTGGCATCAAGGAGCCCGAGCAAAACTGGAATCAATGGGTATCAGGGGGCGAACGCTTCAGTGGTTGGAGTCATACCTGATACATAGGAAGATGGTCGTGGTTGTTGGAGGTCAATCATCTCAGCTCCAGGACATCTCTGCAGGAGTTCCTCAGGGTAGTGTCCTAGGCCCAACCATCTTCAGCTGCTTCATCAATGACCTTCCCTCCATCATAAGGTCAGAAGTAGGGACGTTTTCCAATGATTACACAATGTTCAGCACCATTCGTGACTCCTCACATACTGAAGCAGTCCATGCTCACATGCAACAAGATCTGGGCAATATCCAGGCTTGGGCTGGCAAGTGGCAAGTGACATTCGTGCCACACAACTACCAGTCTATGACCATCACCAATAAGAGACAATCTAACCACCGTCCCTAGACATTCAATGGTGTTACCAACACTGAATCCCCCACTATCAACATCCTGGGGGTTATCATTGACCAGAAACTCAACTGGACTCACCACATTAACACAGTGGCTACAAGAGCAGGTCAGAAGCTAAGAATACTGTGGCTAGTAACTCACCTCCCGACTCCTCAAAGCCTGTCCACCATCTACAAGGCACAAGTCAGGAGTCTGATGGAATACTCCCCACTTGCCTGAATGGATGTAGCTCCAATAACATTGAAGAAGCTTGACACGATCCAGCACAAAGCAGTCCCCGCTTGCTTGGCACTACATCCACAAGCATCCACTCCCTCCACCATCGACGCTCAGTAGCAGCAGTGTGTACTATCTGCAAGATGCACTGCAGAAATTCACCAAAGATCCTCAGACAGCACCTTCCAAACCCACGACCACTTCCATCTCGAAGGACAGGGGCAGCAGACATATGGGAACACCACCACCTCCAGGTTCCTCTCCAAGCCACTCAGCATTCTGACTTGGAAATATATCGCCGTTCCTTCAACCTCCCAAAGTGACAAGAGCAAATCACATTCACAGCTATTTGTGAACACAAAGCACATGAAACCTCCAAAGGTCACAGAATCCCTACAGTGTGGAAGCAGGGTCAAAATCCTGGAATTCCCTCCCTAATAGCATTGTGGGTCAATCTACCAACAGGAGGAACTGCAGCAGTTCAAAAGGCAGCTCACCACCACCTTCTCAAGGGGGTAACTAGGGATGGGCAAGAAATGCTGGCCAGTCAGTGACGCCCACATCCCACAAATGAATTTAAACAATTCCCTTGAAGACGTTGAGCTCCTGTAACCATTTGGCTGTATCCTGTATTGCAGCTCTCTTGGAGTTGGAAGGATACCTAAAGCCAGGGTGGCCCATTGGCTCAGTGGTTAGCACTGCTGCCTCACAGCATCAGGGACCCGGGTTTGATTCCACTCTTGGGTGACTGTGCAGAATTTACACGTTCTGTCTGTGTCTGCATGGGTTTCCTCCCATGGTCCAAAAACATGCAGGTTAGAGTGGATTGGCCATGCTCAATTATTCTTAGTGTCCAGGGATGTGCAGGCTGGGCAGGTTAGCCATGGGAAATGCAGGGTTATCGGGTAGGAGGATGGGTCTGGGTGGGATGCTTTGTGGAGGGTCAGTGTGGTCTCAGTGAGCTGAACGGCCTGCTTCCACACGGTAGGGATTCTGTGACCTTTGGAGGTTTCATGTGCTTTGTGTTCACAAATAGTTGTGAATGTGATTTGCTCTTGTCACTTTGGGAGGTTGAATTGACAATTCTTGTTGGCAGAATAGAGAACAACCTCAGGTGTGTGCAGGTGGAAGGTGGAGGATTTGTTTTGTGGTCGATCTTACATTCTGTGACCCCCACCCCCTCTGACAGGATCAGATGGGAATACAATCCGGGGGTGAGATGAGTCTTGGACATCACCACTTTTACATGTTTTTTGTGTAACGAATCCATGAAAGGCACAGCTATTCATGTACTTCAGAATGAATGAAGGGAGTAAGATGGAGACTGAGTAAGTGGGAATTTGAGTTAATGTGGCAGTTCAGGGTGGTGGGGAGGCAGGCGGTGAAGAGGTGCTTTAAATCAGGCTCACTCCAAGAAATAAAGTCTGTTGACTGAGAGGTAAATGGGAGAGGAAATTAGGCTTGGATCTGGTCTCACTTTCAAACATATGGAGCTGCTCAATGGTGTCATGGGCTTGGCTTTTGGAGTAAACCTCAAACAGAGCATCTCTTTCCCCCCATGCCCCAAATTCCCATATTAACTCAAATTCCCAGTTACTCTGTCTCAGTCCTACACTGGTCTCCCTCCTTCTGACCACATGCCTTACTCTGCTATGACTTGATTCTTTAACCTTTGGAATGTAGCTGGGACGTTCTTTAACCCAAATGCCATAACTAGATATAAGCCATTTGATGTAATAAAAACAGGTTTCTTCTTATCCCTTGATGTTACTCCTTCAGTAGAGATGTAGAATCATAGAGATACACAGCATGGAAACAGACTCTTCAGTCCAACCAGATGTCCTAAGTTAAACTAGTTCCATTTGCCAGCATTTGGCCCATATCCCTCTGAACTCTTCCTATTCATGTACCCAGCCAGATGCTTTTTAAATGTTGTAATTGTATCAGCCTCCACCTCTTCCTCTGGAAGCTCATTCCATACAGATGACAATTTGGGTCCAAAACAATTGACATCAACTGCATATGATGATCCATTAACAAACAGAGCTCTAAAGAGATAGCATCAGACTCTCTAAACCACAATTAAGGGACTCTGTCAGAAGACTGGGGTAAGGGACTAGATTCCATATTATTTACTCCCAGAGATTCCCCAAATGAATCCATTGGGTTTTGTCCATTTGAATTGATTTTTGGCCATGAGATCAGTGGTCCCATTATACAGATATGATGGGTAGAATGGTCATCACCGGACTTCAGTTATTAAAATTGATCACAGAAAAGTTATTAAAACAAAAAGATGAATTCTCAATGTTGAATTATGTGTCCAGGTTTCTGGGAAGTCTCTCAGGAGCGTGCAGCGGAGCACAAGATCGTTCGAAAGTTCCACAAGTGAGAATGAAAGAAAAAGCAGATAAATATTCAGCGATGAGAACATCTAAGGTAGGAGATGAAATATTGGCATTGTTGCCAAAACAGAAATTGCTGGAGAAACTCAGTGGGTCTGGCAGTATCAGTGGAGAGAAAGCAGAGTTAACGTTCCAAGTCCAGTGACCCTTTTTTAGAACTGGTGTTGATGCCTTTGTAAGGTGAACCTCTGAAAACACAATTCAGTAATCCTTACAAAGTAACTCCAAGGGTTAGTAAAGTGACTCATCTGATAGATACTCCTGATCGTAGGAAGAAGAATCACTCTTTTTTCATTCACTCATGGGACATGGCCAGCATTTATTGCCCGTCCCTAATTGCCCCTTGAGAAGATGATAGTGAGGTGCCTTCTTGAACCACTGCAGTCCATATACATGTTGAAAAGATATCATCGTAAGGAAGTGATGAGTCAGGAGGCAAAAATTAGAATGACAGAGAGAATAGGAGTGAGGTAGGGGGAGGAGTTGACAGTTCTCAAAGCGAGCCTTCTACAATTGAATTAGCAAACACGAATACTGGGACAGTTACACACTGGGCTCTCATATTGAGAGAAGGAACAGCAGGAGGATGTTGTAAAATTACTGAGAAAGTGTGAAGTGGCCTGGATGTCCTGCATTGGGTAGGCATAATGTAGATACAGTACAGTGAGCACCTGATAAAACAGTATCTTTATTCATTGAGCCCTGAAAACAAGTTGGAAACGAAGGTTCAACACATATTGGAAAATTACTTGACTGAATGGAGTTCAAGCTGCTGGTGTTCACTGGTATTGTTAGTTCCTAAACTGATGCATGAACTATAGAAAGGTAAATACAGCCATGAAAACAGTTTTGTACCTAACTGCACAGTTAGACTGTATCGATAAGCTTGGAAGTAACTCATTCCTTTCAAAGAGACCTTGGAATGCAGGTTCATAGTTCCTTGAAAGTGGAGTCGCAGGTAGACAGGGTAGTGAAGAAGGCATTTGGTGCACTTCCCTTTATTGGTCAATGCAATGAGTATAGGAATTGGGAGGTCATTGTTGCTGCTGTACAGGACATTGATTAGGCCACTTTTGGAATACTGCATTCAATTCTGGTCTCCCTGCTATAGAAAGCATATTGTGAAACTTGCAAGGGTTCAGAAGAGATTTACAAGGATGTTGCCAGGATTGGAGGGTTTGAGCTATAGGGAGAGGCTGTATAGGCTGGAGCTATTTTCCCTGGAGTTTCGGAGGCTGAGGGGTGACCGTATAGAGGTTTATAAAATCATGAGGGGCATGGATAGAATAACAAAAACAAAGTTGCTGGAAAAGCTCAGCAGATCTGGCAGCAACTGTGAAAGTAAAAACAGAGTTAACATTTCGGGTCCAGTTCTGAGGAAGGGTCACCAGACCCGAAACGTTAACTCTGTTTTCTCCTTCACAAATGCTACCAGACCTGCTAAGCTTTTCCATCAACTTTGTTTTTATTTCCGATTTACAGCATCCGCAGCTCTTTCGGTTTTTTTGATGGATACAGTAAATAGACAAGGTCTTTATCCCAGGGTGGGGGAGTCCAAAACTAGACGGCATAGGTTTAAAGTGAGAGGGGAAAGATCTAAATGGGACCTGAGATGCAACCTTTTCACACAGAGGCTGGTGTGTGTATGGAATGAGCTGCCAGAGGAAGTGGTGGAGGCTGGTACGATTACAACATTTAAAACACATCTGGATGGGTACATGAATAGGAAGGGTTTAGTGGGATATGGGCCAAATGCTGGAAAGTGGGACTAGATTTATTTAGGATATCTGGTTGGCATGGACGAATTGGACTGAAGGGTATGTTTCTGTGCTGTACATCTCTGTGACACAACGTGTGTACATTTCTATGCTTGTATATGTCTTTCCAAGTGTGTCCTTGTGTGTGAATGCGTCTGTTTTTTGTTGTGTATGTAGGTGTCTGTGTGTGTGTGTAAAACTGTGCACCTCACTCTGCGTGTATGTGTCTGAATGTATGTGCCTATGAGGCTCGGTATCTGACTCTGTCTGTGTCCCACAGACAACAAGCTGATACTAAGCTGCTTTTCAAAGGCAGACGTATGCCTAAGAAGGGAAAAACATTTGTGTGCCAGGCACCCTGAGTGGTCTACCTGGGCTACAGAGTCGACAAATCCGGGTTATATCTGTTGGAGAACCAAAGGTGTGCTGGCTCCCAGGAGCTTTGGTTCCTTGGGCTGGGAAATTATTACAGAAAGTTCATACATAACCTGGCCTACATCCTGGCACCTTTTCATCAACTCCTGGAAAAAAAAGGTCAGCCTTGGAAATGCTCATGTAGGCAAGGAAATAATGACAGCTGAGTGAATCACATCGAGACATCGACTGAGTGAGGCTTCAAGAAATGAGACCAGGTGGATTGACCACAAATGTAGCTGGTTTCCACAATCCAGGCCCTAGCCTCTGGTGTCTTGCAGTCAGTGGATTTGTAGCGCTGTGGAGGAGTGGTACTGACACTTTCAATGTGCTCTTTGTCTGCACTGCCTATAAAAAGAGGAAAGGTACACTGTGTGCAGAAGGTGTGTCAGCCAGCAAGTTCCTAGCAAGTTCACCAAGTGTTTGTGAACCCAAGCTACAAATCTACTCTAAAAATCTTGTTGTGAACACCATACTACAGGAAGGATGCGATCGCACCAGAGATGTTATAGAAAAGATTTTACACAAGTTGTCACCAGGAATGACTAACACTAGCGATGAGGAAAAGGGTGGTTCAGTGGGGCTTGTCTGCATTGGAACTGGTGGGAGATTTAATTGAGGTGTATAAAAATGTGAAGAAACTGAAACTGGAATGTTTTCTGGCATAGAGGGCAATAACCAAGGGTCATCAATTTAAAGCAGATTTATTGATCTGTCACAGAAGACCATACAACCCATCATTTCCATGCTGGCCCTCTTAAAGAGCAATTCTCCATCTGCCCCTCCCTCCAGATGCAGACAGAACCTCTCGGGCTGTAGGATTCAGGTTAACCCTAGCCCTGTTTAGAAAATGATTGGTGAAAGTGTGCTGAGGGAAGGATGAGACAGGGAGCTGAGGAGTAGCCTTTTCACCCAGAGGATGGTCAGATATCAGGGATACACTGTCTGTAAAGGGTGATAAAGGAAGGAACCTTCCATATACTTGAGACACCATAGCTGCAGGGCTACGGTGCAAGAGCTGGGAAGTGGGATTAGGCTGGACAGCTGTACCTCAAACCAGCAGGAACTCGATGGGCCCAATGCTCCTCTTCTGTCCTGCCATTCTTACTGAACGTCTTGGTTCTGCAGAGAGGGAAAACAGATTCTTTCAAACCCAAAACCAACAGAAGATATTAAACTCGACTGTGAATGCTAGTGGGCGGGGGGGGGGGAGTGATGGTAGGAGTCATTGTTATTTAGAGAATGGGCTGTAAGGGCTCCCTTGGAGTCAGTAACAGAAACCTCCGGATTATTTTCTATTGAATTCAAATTCCACCAGCTGTCATGGCAGGATTCCAACTCGGGTCCCCAGAACATTATCTGGGTCTCTGGATTGACAGTCCAGCGATAATACCACTAGGCCATTGCCTCCCTGTGTGTCTGTGTCAGAGGATACACTCCTGGTGTATGGACGTATGGGCAGGGCCAGTTCAGTGCTCTATTGGAACTGCAGCTCACACTGAAATATCCTGTCACCATCTTCTGTTACTGCAGGATGGTTGAGAACCTGCTGATCTAATGTGGGAGGTAGATATCCACTCCCTGGGTCTAACTAGAAGACTCTGGTTATTACGAAGATACAGTTTGTGGCAGGTTAGTTACAGGTTATATTGATATGATCAACATTGTTTACAGAGACTTTGCGTGAGGTTAGATGTTAGCTCTCACTGCTTCCAGAGCCTAAACTGTTTTGCTCACAAATCCATATGACACCCCCATAGTGGGTGGAGCTTAAGGCACTCTTCAGTATTAACTCTCCCAGACCCAGCTCCAACAGAAGTGACCTGTTACCCAACACGGATCTCAAAACTGCAAACAGTGGACTGGAGGCGCAGTTCATACGTAGAATCACAGAATCCTGATGGTGTGGAAAGTGGCCATCCAGCCCATTGAGTCTGCACCGACCCTCCGAAAAGCATCCCACCCAGGCAGACCCAACCCTGCATTTCTCATGGCTAACTCACTGAGCCTGCACACCCCTGGCCACTGTAGACAATTTAGCCTGGCCAATCCACCTAACCTGCACACCACTGGCCACTACAGACAATTTAGCCTGGCCAATCCACCTAACCTGCACACCTTTGGACTACATATCCTGGAATGTCTCGTTTCCCCTGACCTGCTGGCCTGGGAATGAGACGGGAGGCTGGATTAAAGCCGGAAAGGAACAGTCAGAGGCCAGAGCTGGAGAACAGCGTGGGCCTGACTGCCTTTGCCCCTCTTTCCCTTCCCCCACCCAGCCCTACTGACAGGCAAATGCTTTCCAAGCAGGGCTGTTGCTACAGACCCGTGTGTGTTTTCTCTTTTCGGTCTGTCTCGGTGAAACATTGCTGCATTTGTGTTCTGCGACTAAATGTACCTTTACCACTGCCTCCCTGACAGGAAATAACAAGTTTGCGGCTGGGTTCTGGCTCCTGGACCTCTTATCCAAAGCCAGCTCCCCCAGCGATTCTTTCCTCCGCCCACAGACCCTGATCCTGCACTGGGGGGTAGGGGTAGGGGTGAATCCCACAATCTACTCAGAACCAGCCCCTGTCCTTGAAAAGGGGGATGTCAGACAGAGCGGAAAATAAAACTCCTCAACATACTAATGCCTGCCATATACAACGTCAAAACTGTTTGAGCTAGGGTTAAGTAACTGTCTCGCTTATGAGTCAGCAAGGGTTTTAAGTTCAAGACCCATAGTTGGAGTGTGAGCACAAAATAGGTCAACAGTCCAACAACCAATCACTTAAAAACCGAGATGGATTTAAAAGATTACATGGTTTAGAAGGACTGGTTTCTCGATAAATATTTATCCCTCGAGTGAAATGGGGTTATCTGTTCATTGTTGCATTTTTTTTGCTGGTAGTTTTTTATGCACAGATTGGCTCTCGTGTTTCCTACATTGCAACATTACACAGAAAGAAAAACGAATTGGCTGTAAAGTTCCTCAGGACTGGAGAATAAAGACTTTTCTGTCAGGTTGGTTTTGAAGGTGGGGCCCACGTTGCTGTGCATTGCCCTTTTAAGCCGCACAGCAGGCAATAAACTCAAGCGGCAGATGAATTAGTCCCCATCGTTTCGGAGTTTGCTGGCTCCGGGACGGCTTTCCCTGTTTGTGTTGGAAAAGCATTTGTTTGCAAAAGCTCGGCCAGGAATGATGTTACAGAGCAGAGTGCAGCAACACCCAGCGAGTGTGACACTGAGTGTGCCAGCAAGTGTCTTAACGCGTGTCTCAGTGTGACAGTGAGTGTGACAGTCAGTGTATCAGAGTGTGTCAGTGAGTGTGACAGTCAGTGTCTCAGTGAGTGTGACAGTGAGTGTGTCAGTGAGTGTGACAGTGAGTGTCTGAACGCGTGTGTCTCAGTGAGTGTGTCAGTGAGTCTCAGTGAGTGTCAGTGTGACAGTGAGTGTGTCGGTGAGTGTGCCATCACTCACTCCTGGTGCTCTGCAAATGTCTCTGACCAGCATGCCCCCCCCACCCACCTTCTCTTCACAGGAAAAGGAGGATGTCATCCAGCCTAATCCACCATTCAATCAAACCCTGTACGTTTTGTATCTTATCCCTCGATCCACATATCCATGACCCTATCCTTACTTATCAAAGTAGGTTTATTAATTTTCAATTGACTATCCCACTGCCCTCAATATCTTTTGTGCTTGAGAGAGGGGGAGGTTTTAGACGTTCACTCCCCTTTCCTGACTGACCTCTGCTGCCTTATTGCCCATCCACATTCCCCAAATACCTGGGCATCCACGGATGGCAGGATTGGGCTTGATGGCAATGCCCTTCAGTGTTGAATAGCCACTCACTCCCACTGGCCAATGAGAAATGGTTGAGGTTTGCAGCCCAGAAGGGGCTGGGAAGGAGCACATGGGAGAGAGAGGCAAATGGAACTGTCCCATATTCCAGCAGAACTGGCAAAAATTTATAGCCAACCCAGTAACAGTGCCGGTGCTCCCGAGTGGCGACCCACTGTTCCCTTCGATTGATCACCTCTTCATTTGTTCATTGCACAGGACTCGAACATGTGAAGTTTGGATTATCAGGCTGTCTGAGGTAGATAGAGTTCGGACTGATCCAGCCTTGTCTGCATGCCAGCCTCCATTGGATTGAAAGGAGCCGTGGCCTGGCTCAAACAACAAGCTGCATTTTTGTGGCGCCTTTAATGGAGTAAAGTGCCCCACAGGCCCTTCTCAAACAGAACATTTCAGGCAAAATTTGCAAACGGGTCGCGAGGGGGCACTTGAAGACTGACAGCTTGGAGCATCTTAAAAGGAGGAAAGGCAGTGAAGTGGAGCGGGTAGGAAGGAGATTGCAGAGCTTAAGGAGCCAGGGACCTGAAGGAATGGCTAGCAGTGGTGCAGGAAAAGCGGCCACATCTGGGGTGATGTAGATAACTCAGAGGGTGGCTCATATTAAACCAGGTGTCACTTGCTGCTGTCAATCATTCCAATGGGTTACCACAAAAGAGATGGTTTTGGCCTGGTATCCGGTGTCCTGGGATTCCCCTGGGCAGCTTTTGCAACGTCTTCCTTCCCGGAATCAGCGACCAGGTGGGTCTTTGGGGCAGCATTGGGATTCTGTGGACACTTGTGGCCCTGTATTCCAACGGCCTGGAGTGGATGCCTGCTCCAGTGGTAATCCCTGGTTGGGTATTCCACTCCAACCTGGCGTGGTGCTCTTGCTGCAGTACAGTCTGCTCCCAAACCCCAGGAGCCATGAATTGAACTGTCTTAACTTTTAAACATTTTTCTCTTTATCTATGCCTTCTGTTATTAATATAGGTGCTGTGGTATAGCACCGTAAACACTTTTCACTGTATTTTATACAAATGACAATTCTATTCTCTTCTAATCTACAATTGCCAGATCCCAAGGTCCTTACCCAAAGATATCTGGAAACTACTCAAAGAATCCAGGAACAGAGATAAAGCACAAGTGACATGCAAAAACCATCTCCAACAATAGAGAGAATTTAACTATCGCCCCTTGACATTCTTCTTTCGATTTGATTCGTTACTGTCACATGTACCTAGGGACAGTGAAGAGTTTTGTTTAGTGTGCAGCACGGACAGACCATCCCACACAAAGTGCATCAGGGTGATAGAACAGAACGAGGAATACAATTTTACAGCTGCAGAGAAGATGCACAAAATGCGAGATCAACAGTAAATTTTAAAATTTGGGAGGTCCATTCAGCAGTCTAATAACAGCAGGGAAGAAGCTGTTTTTGAACCTGTTGGTATGTGTGTTCAAACTTTTGTATCTTCTGCCTGATGGAAGAGGTTGGAAGAGATTATATCGAGGGTGGGAGGGGTCTTTGATGATATTGGCTGCCTTTTCGAGGCAGCGAGAGTGTGAATGGAGTCAATGGTTGGAAGGTTGGTTTGTGAGATGGACTGGGCTGTGTTCACAACTCTCTGTAGTTTCTTACAGTCCTGGGCAGAGCAGTTACCATACCAAGCCGTGATGCATCCAGACAGAATAGTGGTGCATCTGTAGAAGTTAGTAACAGTCCTTATGGACATTCTGAATTTCCTTAGCCTCCTGAGGAAGGAGCGGCGTCGTTGTGCCTTCTTTACCATCACATCAATGTGGGTGGTCCAGGACAGATTGTTGGTGAGCGTCATGCCTAGGAACTTGATGCTTTCAGAAACCTCCACCTTAGCTCAATTGATGTAGATAGGGATGTGTAGCTTTACCATCACTGAAATCCACCACTACCAACATAGTGGGAGTTATCAATGACTAGAAACTGAACTGGACCTGCCATGTAAATACTGCATTTACAAGAACAGGGCAGAGGCTAGGAAGTAAATCACCTCTTGACTCCCAAAAGCCTGTCCACTGTCTACAAGGCACAAGTCAGGAGCGCGATGGAATACTCCCCACTTGCCCTGGATGTGTGCAGCCCCAACAACACTCAAGAAGCTTGACACCATCCAGGACAAAGCAGCTGCTTGATCAGCAAGCTACCCACCGCTGTAATAATCCACTCCCTTCATTGGTGTTTGGCATCATTGTGTACCAACTCCATCATCTTTCACCAGAACTCATCGAGCCTCCTTCAACAGCGTCTTCCAAATTGTGACATTACCCCCTAGGCATGCTAAGACACATGGGAACACCGCTGCCTGCAGATTCCACTCTCAACCACACACCATCCTGACTTGGGAATATGTTGCCATTCTTTCACTGTCACTGGGTCAAAAATCGCTCCATAACAGCACTGAGGGTGCCCCTACTACACATGGACTGTAGAGGTTCAAAAAAGCAGCTCAATGCCACCTGCTCTAGGGCAGTTAGGGATGGGCAATAAAATACCAACAAAGGAAATCTAGATATTGCTAAAAGCAGGAGAAGAAAACTTAATATGAGAGTAAACTAGCCAGAAATGTTAAAAAAATGTACGTTTCTTCAGGAATGTGAAAACAAGGCAGTCACAGAAGTTTCCCTGTTGTAGGAAAGATGTGGTGAAACTTGAAAGGGTTCAGAAAAGATGTACAATGATGTTTCTGGGTTTGGAGGGTTTGAGCTACAGGGAGAGGCTGAATGGGCTGGGGTTATGTTCCCTGGAGCATCGGAGGCTGAGGGGGGATCTTATAGAGGTTTATAAAATCATGAGGGGAATGGATAGGGTGAATAGACAAGGTCATTTCCCCAGGATGGCGGAGTACAAAACTAGAGGGCATAGGTTTAAGGTGAGAGGGGAAAGATTTAAAAGGGACCTAAGGGACAACTTTTTCACGCAGTGGGTGGTGCGTGTATGGAATGAGCTGCTAGAGGAAGTGGTGGAGGCTGGTACAATTACAACATTTAAAAGGCATCTGGATGTGTACATGAATAGGAAGGGTTTAGAGGGATATAGACCAAATGCTGGCAAATGGGACTAGATTAATTTAGAACATCTGGTCAGTGTAGAGAGTTGGATCGAAGGGTCTGTTTCTAGGCTGTACAAACCTATGCCTCTATATTACACTGAGACAAGAGAAATTATAATGGATAGTAATGACATGACAGAGACAATGTTTTGTGTTTAGAACTCAATGCTAATCAATTCATAGAATTTCTATGGTCTGGGAAGTGGTACATTCAGCCCATCATGTCCACTCTGAACACCACCCCACCCCATACCTGTAACCTTGCATTTCCCATGTCTAACCCACCTAGCCTGCACATCCCTGGGCACTACGTGCAATTTAGCATGGCCAATCCACCCTAACCTGCACATCTTTGGACTGTGAGAAGAAACCAGAGCACCCACAGGAAACCTGCTCATACATGGGGAGAATGTGCAAACTCCACACAGTCACCCAAGGCTGGAATTGAACCGAGGTTCCTACTGCTGTGAGGCAGCAGTGCTAACCACTGAACCACCATGCTGCCCAGATCTTAATTTACTTCCTCGTAAGATCTTAAGAGAAATGTTTGTTGAGACAGTGAATGCATTATTTTAAATTTTCCAAATCTCTGGGAAGGTAACATTAGATTGGAAACACTTTGACGTGAAGAGGACATGAGAATATATGCAAACAGTTATAGATAGGATAAGGGAATGGGCCAGAAAACCGACAGATAGGAAAATATGAACTTGTCCACTTTGGTAGGAAGAATATAAAAACAGTGTGCTAGTTAAATGGAGAGAGATTGCAAAACACAGTACAGGGATCTGAAGAAAGGTCTTTTCTGAAGAACGGTCTAGACCCGAAACGTCAGCTTTCCTGCTCCTCTGATGCTGCTTGGCCTGCTGTGTTCATCCAACTCTACACCTTGTTATCACAGGGATCTGAGTTTCCTGGTACATGAATCATTAAGAGGTAGTATGTAAGGTCAACAAATGATTAGGATTGCAAATTGAATGTTGTCACTTACGAGACTATAAATACAGGGAAATTATGCTGTTGCTTTACAGGGCATTGGTGAGATCTTATCAGGAATACTCTGTTGTAGTTTTGCATTTCCTTAATTTAAAAAAAATATAATATTAATTAGAAGCCATTCAGAGAAGTTTCACTGATTCTTTGGATGGTGTCTTAAAGACAGGTTTGGACAGGTTGGGCCTGCATCCATTGGACTTTTGAAGAATGAAAGAGTTTAGTAAGAAATGGGAACAGGAATGTGAAAAAACAATTCTGTATTGAATCAGCTCGAGGGCAGCATAGTGGCTCAGCGGTTAGCACTGCTGCCTCACAGTACCAAGGACTCAGCTTCAATACCAGCTTCAGGTGACTATGCGTCTGGAGTTTGCACATTCTCCCCGTGTCTGCGTGGGTTTGCTCCAGTTTCCTCCCACAATCCAAAGATGTACAGGTTAAGGTGGATTTGCCGTGCCATAGTGCGCAGGGTCTAGGTGGATTAGCCATGGGAAATGCAGGGTTATTGGGAAAGGGGGGATGGGTCTGGGTGGGATGCTCTTCAGAAGTTTGGTGTGGACTCAATGGGCTGAATGGCCTGCTTCCACACTGTAGGGGGGTTCTACGATAAATAGGTATCCCCTGATTTCTAAACATGATCCCTAGATTTTGTAAAAACTGTTACTCAATGGTGAGAGATTGCAGATGTGGGAGTCTCGGTGTATGAATCACAAGATATTAGTACGCAGGTGCAGCAAGTAATTAAAAACATCTAATACAACACTATCATTTAATGCGAGGCAAATTAAATACAGAAGCATGGATGTTAAGCTTCAGTTCTACAGAGGACTAGGGAGACCCCCATCTGCGGTATTGTGTCCAATTCTGTTCTTCATTTTGAAGGAAGGGTGTATACGAGTTAGAGAAAGTTTGCCAGACTAATATCTGGGTTGGGAGGATTGTCTTATGAGGAGAGGTTGAACAAGCTGGGTTTGTATTTTCTGGTGCTCAGAAGGGTTAAAGGTGTCTTGGTTGAAATATCTAAAATCCTGAGGGGTCTGGAAAGGATGTGGAAAAGATTCTCCGCTTTTGGGAGAATCTACATCAAGGGGTCAATGTTCAAAAATCAGGGGTCACCCATTTAACACAGGGGCGAGGCAATTTTTTTTTAGAGAGGATTATGAGCCTTTGGAACTCTTTTCTTGAAAAGGAGGTTGAAACAGAATATTTTGAAGGCAAAGGTGGTTAGATTCTTGTAAAGTGAGGGAGTGAAAGGTTATCACAGATAGCGGGAATGTGGATTACCTTGAACATCTCCAATTCCCCTGTTATAACTCAGTTAATTACAGCTTCATAATGTTTTCCCTATGACAGATGTTAAGCCTACAGGCTTGTAGTTTCCTGCTTTCTCTCTCCTTCCCTTTTTGAATAAAGGACTGGTATTTTCTATCTTCTGGTTTAATGGGACCTTGCCCGAATCGAAGGGGTTTGGAAAATTAAAACCAATGCATCAACAATCTCACTAACTACGTCTTTTAAGACCCTGGAATGAAGTCCCTAAGAACCCAAACACTTGTCATCCCTCAAGGGCAATTATTTATTGTCTACTATTTCTCTGGAGTTTAGAAGGATGAGGAGGAATCTGATTAAGACTTACAGAATACTGAGAGGCCTGGATAGAGTAGACATGAAAACGATGTTTCCAGTGGTAGGAGAGACTAGGACCTGAGGGCACAGCCTCAGAGTGAAGGGACAATGCTTTAGAATGGAGATGAGTAGGAATTTCTTCAGCCAGAGGGTGGTGACTCTTTGGAACTCATTGCCGCAGAGAGCCGTGGAAGCTAAGTCATTGGTGTATTTAAAAGAGACATAGAAAGGTTCTTGATTAGTGAGGGGATCAAAGGTTATTGGGAGGAGGCTGGAGAATGGGGTTAAGAAACATATCAGCCATGATTGAATGGTAGAGCAGACTTGATGGGCTGAATGGCCTAAATCTGCTCCTATATCTTACGGTCTTTGATTTTCCTGAGTTCCTCCCTCCCATTTCCAGATTTATCACGGCCTCTGAGATCTTACTTGTATCCTCTCTGTGAAATATTGCAAAATACTTGTTCCATTCATCTGCCATTTCCTTCTTCTCTATGATTAATTCCCCAGATTCACCATATCGGATCAATGCTTATGTCGTTAACCTTTTTAAAATATTTATAGAAACTCCTGCTATCTGCTTTAATATTTCTATCTAGCTGTCTCTCACAATCTCACCTCTTTTCCATTCTTTGGCCACTCATTGCTGTTATTTTATAATCAGACCAATCTTTTAACCTGCCGCAATTATATGCTTTTCCTTTTAGTTTGATACTAATTTTAAAATGTTTGATTAACCAAGAATGATAGGCCTTCCCTTTGGAATTTTTCATATTGGTTGGAATGTATCTTTTCAGTGGTTCAGAAATATTGTTAATGTCACTGCATCTTTACTGACCTTACCTTTACCCCAATTCGACAATTAACTTTCGCTGGCTTTGCCTAAATGTCCATATAATTGCGCTTATCTTAAAATTGAGAAGTAGTCTCAGACCCTCTATTCTCTCCCTCAAAAAAAATCATATTATGGTCACTACTACCTAACCCGCCTTCAGAGGAGATCATGAATTAATCCCAGCTCAGTGCACAAAAGGTAATTTTATTGAAGTATGGAAGATCCTGAGGGGGCTTGATAGAGTGGATGCTAAAGGGATGTTCCTCCATGTGAGAGAAACTGGAACTAGGGGTCACTGTTTCAAAATAAGGAGTCTCCTGTTTAAAGCAAAGATGATTTTTTTTCTTTCCCAGGATTAAGCTGTGGAATTCTCTTCCCCAGTGGAGGTAGGGAAACTGAATCATTTTAAAATTAGGTGATGACAAGGATGTCAGAGGGCAGTGGGGTCAAATATTGGAGTAGACTCCCAGGGCCAAACAGTCTACTCTGACTCCTAATTCATCCAGAATCATAGAATTGTGGAAGCAAGCCCTTCGGCCCATTGAGCCCACACCAACCATCCAGAGGGCATCTCACCCAGACCGACATCCCCTGCCCTATAACCCTTCATTTCCCATGTCTAACCCTATGGCCTGCACATCCCTGGACAGTCTGGGTAATTTAGCATAGCCAACCCACCCTAATCTACACACCTTTGGATTGTGGGAGGAAACTGGAGCACCCAGCAGAAACTCATGTGACACAAGGAATATGTGCAAACTCCACACAGACAGTCGCCCGAGGCTGGGATTGAACCCCGGTCCCTGGCGCTGTGAGGCAGCAGTGCTAACCACTGAGACATCTATTTGTTTCTTTGTATGTTGTCACATCTGATGACACAAAGCAGATATATTCGGTAAACAAGGATCTAAAACAAATGAGAAACTATCACTATCAGCAGAAGGTACTAAAGAAATGAATGGGCATTAAAGCGTACAGATCCTTTGGAGCTGGTGATCTACATTCTAGGGAGGAGGTGGATACAAACGTAGTGGAAGGACAGACCGTGATCTTTCAAAGTTCCCTACGTTCAAGAACTGCTGAGTGCTGATGTTCCAAGGGATTTGGAGGGATACTTGTACAAGATGCAGGTACCACAAATACATTTATTGCAAGGGGACTGCAGAACAAGAGGAAGACAGTTTTGCTACGACTCATCAGGATTCTAGTGGGGCCTTCCCCGGGGTGCAGTTTACAAGTTCCATCTACATTTCTAAGGAAGTGTGTATTGCCTTGGAGGTGGGAAGGTTCACAAGATCAGCTCCTGACGTGGGAATGTTGTCCCACTGATGAGGTTGAGTAGAATGAGCCTGTACTGTATGGAGTTTAGAAGGATCTGAGGTAATCTCATTGAAGCATATGAAATTCCAATGGGACTTAATGGGGTAGATACAGAGAGGCTGTTTTCTTTAGCAGTAGAGTAAGTGGCACCATTGTCAGGATAAGGCCTGTTTGAGATAGGGAGAGATGTCTTTACTCAGAGAGCTGAGAATCTTTGGAACCCTTTCCCATTGACACCATGGAGTTCAATTCTTGAGTGAGATAGACAGAGTTTCGCACTCTGGGAATTTAGGGATATGAGAAATGTATGGGATCAGCCATGGTGTTGTAATCCCAGCGCTGAGTGGCCTACTCCTACTTCATATGTATTCTGGTAATCCCTTCCCCACATCACCCAGCTGAACGCCCTATCAGGCAGCACTACCCATCCACCCACCTCAGGCTTTAGCTGTGAACTTGTATCTTTCTCCTCATCTTCCCCTCACTCACTCCCTGAACTTATCTAGTTGATAAGTCCCATCTCCTGCTCTCTCGATTCCTAGTCCTATTCACAATACTGACCACCTGAACTTCCCTTCTAATGCCCTTTAGGGAGGGAAATCTGCCATCTTCACCCTGTCTAATACACGTGACTCCAAACCCTTAGCAACGTGGTTGGCTCTTAACTACTCTCTAACAAATCAGTCAGTTCTAGGACAATTAGGGATGGGCTTGCTAGTGATGCCTATATCCCATGAATGAATAAAGGAATTAAAAAGTGTTTTTGAAATCTCATCCTTAAACTAGGGAATGTCTCCTCATAGTTCCAATCCCATCACATTCTGTTGCATCTGTTCCTTGGGGTCCCACATTTTTAATTTCAAAAATATATTTTGTTTATGAAAAATATCTTTATACATATATAGACACAAACACAGTTCAGTTCTGCACAGTAGCATATCAAGGAAACAAACAAACATTGGAGTTTGACTCTATCCAAACAAACCAAAGGCATCTCTCCCTTTAACCAGACTAAGGTAGTGGGAGGGTCCAATAACTGAACGGACCCACATTTACCTTCAGCAGGAAGACCCCAGACGGTGGTCTTTCCCCAATGCACCTTGGCAGCAGCTGACCCAAGCTTTAGTGCGCCCCTCAGCACGCAGTCCTGAATTTTGGGTTGGACCCCACCCTGGGGCATGTGTCCGAGGCAGGGGGGCCCAAATGGGACCACCTTCGCCAGGCAGCTCAGGACAGCAGATCGCCAGCACTTTGTCGGTGGGTGGGTGTGGGGCAAGTTGGAAATAGGTCAGAGGTGCCAATAACCCAAGGAACAGTGCTCAGCACTGCCTGCCCTCTGGTTGGTTGTGGGGCACGCGAGTGGCTGGGAAACCCAAGGGGGGCGTGACTACGTGATGGAGAGGCGGGGCTTGTCATGCTAATTAGATGCCTTCCTATTGGCTGCGGTTGTTTGATTGACATGGGGCAGGAACAGAGCTGCAGAAGGTACAGACAGGGGCGAGCGGCCGGAGTAATAGCGAATATTGTGAGTAACTTTTTACTAACTTGGGAAACTTATGCCAGTGTTTGAGGCGAGAGGGATTCTCTTTCCTCCTGAAGACGATGGTGATTCCGTTTTTACTTTGTGAGCCGAGGAGGTATGAAAGAAATGTTTTCAAAGTTTGATTTCAGGGAGTGAAGTGTATCAGATTGAAACTGACCAAGGGGTAAATTTCTGCCGCACACCTTTCTCTATCTCTCTCAACGGCGTGGTGAAAATTTTCCGCGTTCAGTTCCCGGCTCTTTTGTTTCTACACTCGCCTTTGTGTCAAAGAAATCTTTTAAATTGCACTCCGCCTTCTTCCTTTCAACACTCTTTTCCCCCTCCCTCATGGGCGGTGGGTTTTAGAGGAGAGAGAAAGAGATGTGGAGAGTCTGACTGAATCTGTGAGAGTTGTGTGGAGCCAACCCCCCAGGGTGTTGTACACTTTAAAAGGTCCCTGCAGTTACCTGGTGAAGTTCCTATTAGTTTCTGTCTGATCTCAGCCACACAGCCGTGGCGCCTTTAAGAACAAGGGAAGGGTCAGTAGCCCCCCCGCCCCCTTCCAGGCTATGTATCCTGGCAAACGAGATTTGATTTGAATATTTTGTCCCCCTTCACTTCTCTCCCTGTTTATTCCTTTTTTAAGTGCAAGGTTTGAGTGTGCCTGGAGCAGCCCCAGTGTTGAATAGACGCCTCCCATCCCTGGGCTCCTCAGAGACTCTGTTGCAGTAGTACAGAGCCCCCCTCCACCACTCTCTAGATAAGGCGAGGGTGGGGGCTTCGCCTCTCACTAGCCTTTCCGTTCCTCTGACTGGCAGTCAAGATGGGAGGGTTTACTCCTCTCCCTGTCCCTTTCCCCACCTCTCTCTCTTGCAACCTGTTTCACAACCCAATCTTTCCCGCTTCCCCAGGGAACGCTGCTCTGTTGGAGACACCGACTCAGCACCCCGTCTGTCCTCACCGGGGGATGTTTAAAGATCCAGTGTTTTAAGAAAAGCAAGGGATCTCTTCCTCTTTCGCTCTCACCCCCCAACCCTTCTCCTGTGTCCAGGCCAACATTAATCCCTTGACCAACAGTACACTCGGGGGAAAAAAAATCTGCTTCATTTCTTTGGTGTTTGCAGGAGGTAACTGTGTGCAAATGTGCAATGACAGTCCCTGAATTGGGTGTAAAACACTTTTAGGAGATGTACTGAGGTTGGAGGAAGGTGCTATATAAATGTAACTTATTACTTATGAGACAGGAGCCAGATGTCAGTAGAGGCCTCTTTTCTCTCCTTGGATATCCTAGAATCCGTACAGTATGGAGGCAGCCCATTCGGCCCATCTCGTCCACACCATCCCTCCGAAGAGCATCCCAGTTTCGTTTTTTGTGGGTTGAGGTTTTTTTTGTCTCAGTGGATTTGTGCAAACAGACAGCCGGGTTTGAAGTAGGTATGAGCGGGGAGTACAGTTATACTGACCATTGAACATTGAACATACTGAACATATCTCTGTTCTCACTGTGTGCCCAGAGGATGGGGGATGTGATGTTATTTCTGTGAGTAGGGAATATGCTCAGAGAGAGAGAGAGAGATAAACAAATCTGCTTTTTTTTGGATTAACTCACTGGTGACTTTTAATTCACTGAATGTGGGGGTCAGATGGCCGCGGTTTTTAATCAAATTACAAGAAGCAAATGACACCTTAATAAAGGGGGAGGCCATTCAGGCCATCAATTCAGTTAGATCCTGACTGTTCCATAATGTCTGATACACACGAACAAATGTCTCAATCTTAACATCATCCAATTGTAAAACTTGAAAGGGTTCAGAAAGGGTTTACAAGGATGTTACCGGCATTGGAGGGTTTGAGCTGTAGGGAAAGGGCTGAATAGGTTGGAATTATTTTCCCCGAAGCGTCGGAGGC
>NC_063369.1:17174842-17190772 GCF_021869965.1 Rhincodon typus
TATGATGGTTAGATATTTGTTGAACCCCAGTTCAAAAACAGCCTCCATATTGATCTCATTAATGTTGGATGGAGCTTGCTGGATCTGCTCTGCTTAGTTAGGCGTTATCTAGTTGCAAAACTGAAGATTGTCACCTGAACACCTTCAAATAGGTTCATTGCCACACAACTAGACTGCATGTTACACGTTTCTCCACAATGAGAAATATAGCACTGCAGAGTGAAGCTCTGTAACCACATTGTGATAACCGTGTTGAGGAGAGAACTGATTGTATTCGATGCTAACCAAAGTGTTCTCACAAAGTCTGAAGGTAATGTAACTGGTGTGCATCCTTGTTAATGTTTATCAGACCAGTTTCAAACGGGGGGGAAAGAAGGAGGGATGTTGTTCTGTGGCACTCTAATATAAAAAGTTCTCCAGCATGCTCTTTACTCTGTCTGCAGTTAAGTCAGCCAGTTTACTAACCATACAGTTAACTATTCTAGATAATGTACCTATAACTTTAAACATTAAAACCAGGGCTCTTGTGCAGCAGTAGTGTCTCTGTCTCTGAGCAAAGAGGTCTGCGCACAAGTCCCATCTGCTCCAGAGGTGTGTAGTGACATCTCTGAACAAGTAAATATCTAAACCAGCCTGTTTAAGTCCAAGATATCATAATGGGCTGCACGGTTAGCTAACAAACTTACAGATATCGCACTGAATCCAAACGTGTCTCTTTATGGTACAGACTGTGGCTGAAAATTGTGAAGCATCACTCGCAGGATGATCTGGAGGTGACCTCTCTCTCAGCTGACCACCGCATTGATTTACAGAGAGTGAAGGGGGGCAGGCTATCAGGTGTTGTGTGGCCAATATTTATTCCTCCCCTGCCATTTTTTAAAAGGGGGTTGTAAAAGATTCTGTATAAATGTAGATCTAGTCCTCTTTTCACCCAGTTGAGTCTGATCCTGGGAGGCCAACACCAGCTCGCGCCCTGCTTGCATTAGCCTGCACCCCCACAAACAGCCCCCTGTGCTAATACCCACCCATGCACAGCCCTCTCTCTCTCTCTCTCTGTGTGTGTGTGTGTGTGTCTGCCTCTGCCCCTCATGCTTGTTCCCCCAACTGATTTGCACTCTAACTCTCAGTGACACTGAGCTCAGGCAGCTCCTGCTGTGTATGGATTGCAGTGAAGTGCTGAACCTCATTAAACCTGATGTGGGAGTTTGTCATAGCTTTGGTTACCTGGCTGTTTTCTGCAGCTCTGCTGATTTCCCGTCTCCCTTGCCTCAGTATTTCTCTCTCCTCCTCCCTCCCCTTGTTTATTCCTGTGCTGTTATCTCTATCCAGCCTGTCCCTTGGGTATTTTTGATGCCTGTTGGCTCTGTTTTCCACATGTGGTCCCTCTGGCTGTTTATTGAACAGTTCAATTGATCATTTTTTTTGGTCTCTGTCTCTTGGACTCTGTGCAAATGAAGAGCTTCCAGATATCGATCTTTCCTGCAAAGCAGAGAGCCCGACTTGCATTTATATAGCGCCCCTGAATTCCTAAACCTTCCCCAGTGCTTCCCTGTCAATTTTCCCCTGGAGCATGGCAACTGTTGCGATGTAGGCATTGCTGCCAATTTCTGCACAGCAGCACAGATGGGAGATGGAAGCAAGATGAACGAAAATCTGAGGATGACAGACTTACAAAATGCAATCACCCGCTCTTTTAAAGTGGGGCTTGTAAATGGTCCTCAATGTGGTGGTGACCAGATGGTTATTTCTTGCTTGGGTGGCGGTGGGTAAATGTTGGTCAGGACCCTGAGGAAGATTCCCCACCACCACCCCCACCCCAAAGCGCTGTGTTTCTCGGAAATAATGTCAGGGACCTATTTTTTTTTTTTTTCATTCCTGTCCCAGATGGGCAGACTGGCCGAGGACTTTTTGTTTGAAAGACAGCGCCCCTGACAGTGCAGCACTCCTCAGCTGCCGGTGTCTTCAGTCCTCTCCCAAAAGTGAAACCTGACTTGTCCTGATCCTGAGCTTACACCCCTCGGCCCGATCGGCGGGGGGGTGGGGATCGAACCCTGTGAATGGCCCCAGGTAGTGGCATTGCTGGGGTTACCGTGTACTTTTACAAGCAGGTTGCAGCTTGGAGCTACGGATGGTCAGGATTGAGCCTCCAACGTTCTCCCTGTGGCATTAGCCGATGAAGAATCTCACCCACTCATGGCTTCCGTTTGGGGGTGTGGGGCTGTCTGTCTGTGTAGCAGGCTGCTATCTGACTTACCCACAATACCCTTCTTGACCAAGGGTCACTGGACCCAAAACGTTAACTGATTTATTTTTTCTTCTTCTTCACAGATACTGCCAGACCTGCTGAGCTTTTCCAGCAACTTCTGTGTTTTTGTTTTGTTCCAGACCTACAGTGGGACGGGAAGCCGGAACCCTTGCCTCAGAGGCAGGGACACTACCCACCAGATCTCCAAAGCTCCCTCCTCCCTCTTCTTTCCCCCCGCCCCCAACATGTTCAAGTAAAGGCACAGTACTACAGGGGCTGGAAATCTGCAGAACATTCTGGAGAAGCTCAGTGGGTGTGGCACGTCCATGGAGAGAGAAACAAGAGTTCACATTTTTGAGTTCAGGATGACTCTTCCAAAGGAAAGATGTTCTGAAACTTGAAAGGGCGCAGAAAAGACTTACAAGGATGTTGGTGGGTTTGAGCTATGGGGAGAGGCTGGGTCTGTTTTCCCTGGAGCACAGACTGAGGGGTGACCTTTTATAGAAGTTCATAAAGTCATGAGGGGCGTGGCTAGAGTGAATAGCCAAGGTCTTTACCCCAGGGTAGGGGAGTCTAAAACTAGAGGGCATAGGTTTACGGTGAGCGGGGAATGGTTTAAAAGGGACCTAAAGGGCAACCTTTTTCACACAGAAGGTAGTACGTGTATGGAGCGAGCTGCCAGAGGAAGTGGAGGAGGCTGGTACAATTACATTTAAAAGGTATCTGGATGGGTCTATGAAGGGTTTAGAGGGACATGGGCCAAATGCTGGTAAATGGGACCACATTAGATTGGGATATCTGGCTGGTATGGATGGGTTGCACTGAAGGATCTGTTTCTGTCCTGTATGTCTCTATGACTGAAATTCAGGACAGAACCCTTCTGAAGAACAGTCCTACAGAGCTAGATGTTAACTCTACCGCGGGGATTCTATGACTGCGTCTGCACAGCAGGATCCCACAGACAGTAGTGCTGCTGTCTTTTGCAGTGGGAGTGCGTTAAGGAGGAATCCTGTTGCCATAGGTCTCCATTTAACCCCAGGCTGGGCACGGTTCTCTGTGTCTGTACACTTTTTTTGGGTGGCAATATCAGACAGCCAATAGCTGCACATCTTTACAATTCGGTCGTCCGCTCCTTCAAGTCCGTCATGGTCAGAATTCCTTTAATCTTCCTCTTCCCTCCCTCTGCGTCTGTCTGCTCGATCCACCTTGCACACTGTCACCTGTTGGGTCTGGCTCCCCACCTCCAGTGGGAGGCTTCACCGCATGATTGTGTTAAACCATGACCTTGGGGATTGGTCATGGGGAAGAGTGTGGGCAGCTCAGGCATAGCAGGGTTTTGGAGAGGTGTTCACATCATCCTGGTTTTCAAATCCTTCTGTGCCTGTTTTCAGCACCGATCTCACCGACCCTGTCGCTTCCTCCAGCCCCGATGGCCCTCCCCGTCCCTGTTACCACCTCCAGCCCAGCCATGACCATATTGAATGGGGGAACAGGCTCGAGGGGCCGAATGGCCTGCTCTCCCTATCCTCTATGCCCTACACCCCTCCCTATCTCTATAAACCCCCCTCCAGTACCTGCAGTCCTCTACCCCTGGCCTCTTGTGTGTCCGCTGCAGGGTGGCTGTGCTCTCTGCTGTCTGCTGGAGCTGTGGGCAAAACCATCCCACGGTCTCTTGGCCTCTTTGTTTCATTAATGTGTCTGCGCAGGGCCTTGCGAAGGCCCGCTTCAGCTAAAGGGGCTATGCTGCTGCGGGTTGTTGTTGGTAGAGTCAGGCAAGTGCTTGAAGAGAAATGAGTGACAGTGGGTGGGGGGCGAAGATGGGATTTAACAGCGAGGAGCTGGGCCGATGGGCTGGCTCTGCTGTCCCTAATGGAAAGGCGAGGGTTTGTTTCCACGGCAATGATGTTGGTTTGTTGTTGGCAATAACCGACTGGCCTTTTATATCCTGGACTGTAACTAAGCAACAGGGTAATACTGACTGTGCAGGTGAGGTGCCTGAAATTTGGGGCGGTGGTGGGAAGAATATAAAGAGGACCTGGGTCCCTGGGCTCACCTGGGAATGCTCTGATGGGAAATTCCCAGAATTGGGGCCTGGAGCAGGTTGGAGAGGTCAAGCGGCCCACTTGAACTTTTCCCCAGGGTTATCTGACTTCGCTTATTTTATCTTCTCTGGTGGTCAGCCTAGCGAGGTTTCTCGACATATGAAGCGACAGAGGTGGGGTTTGAGCCATGGGTCTCCTGGCTCGGAGGCAGGGACGCTATGCCCCAGAGAAGGCAGTTTCTATGTGGAGCTGTTGATCAATTGAATCGTTCCTATCATTGGGCTATCGATGGCCTAATTGTAAGGCATAGGTCATCGATATTAGCCCTCCAGGGACGAATACAAAAGCACTAGCCCTGTTATCAGTCTGTCTGTACTCAGTGATGACTCACCCATCAACTGTGTCTGTGCCAGGAATTGTGTTTGTGTAAGCTCAGGGTCATGCTCTGTATTGCTGTAGAGTGGGGTGTGTTTGTTTTCATATCAGTGCGCGGGCACCACACAGTTTGAGAAGGCTCCCTCTGTTCAACATGGTTTCCTCGGATTGCTGTCGCTGTTGTCCTTCCTCTTCGGCCTACTGCGGCCTGAGGTAATGACTGATAGCCAACGTTGTGTGGTCCGCCAGTTCACCCTTTTGTTTTAGATGGTGGGGTTTAAGGGTGTCCCACCAGTTGACTGTCAGGTTGTAATGATTGGGTCAAGTGTCTGCTGTAAATTCTGTGGGATTTGTCAGTCCTTTCCCTTCCAGGACTCAGTCACATGGTGTAAACTGAGCAGTGCTGCCTGTGAAGCTCCTTTCATAGAATCCCTACAGTGTGGAAGCAGGCCATTCGGCCCATTGAGTCCGCACCAACCTTCCAAAGAGCATCCCACCAGACCCACCCCTCCACCCTGCATTTCCCATGGCTAACCCACCTAAGCCTACACATCGCTGGACACTACAGGCAATTTAGCATGGCCAATCCACCTTAACTTGCCCATCTTTGGACTGTGGGAGGAAACCGGAGGAAACCCACGCAGACACGGGGAGAATGGGCAAAGTCCGCACAGACTGGAATCGAACCTGGGCCCCTGGCACTGTGTGAGGCAGCGGTGCTAACCACTGAGCCTCTCTGTGCCACCCAGTTCTGGTTGTTCCATTCTCCCCTCCTTTCCTTCCATTCAGGTCTTTCGAACCATCCTCAGCTGTTCAGCATTGAGAGTTCTCTCTCCCACTTCCTTCACTCCAACCTGCAAGTCCTTTTTCCCCCTAAAATCGGGGGTGCGCTGGGAGACTGTGGGCAGGTAGATAGTGATTTTTATTGGGTTAGGGTATCCAGGGATGTGTGTGAAAGTCTGGTAAATGGCACTGAGTTACTGGATGGCCACAATCGATTTTGACTGAGAGAATAAGGCTGAATGGCCTGTTCCTTTTATATTTTAAAATAATCCAAGTGAGTCTTTCAGGTACTCCTTCCTTCAACTGTTTGCTACCGGTGTCTCTGATTCCCAGCATCTCCCTTCTGGCCCTTGCCCCCGGCATCTTGTCCTTTCATTGACCCCTTGAGATTGTTCCCAATGGTCACGTCCTTGCCTGAAACTTCAGGATGCCAGCATTGGCCAAAGCTGCCCCCTCCCATCATCCACACACTCTTTCCCCACCGCTCCCCTCCGACCCCCACCCCTCCCCGGCTCAGAACCTGGGAATTGGCTTGTGGAGACCGGAATTTCAAACCCCAACTGGCAGCCATTCTTGGAGAACATGCGCTCCAGTTTCCCCGTCAAAACGTTTGGTTCAATGTAAAAGATGCCAACAGGCTCCGCAGTGCCTGTGCCAGCCTCATGTCAACATCCTTGACCAAAACGGTCAAACATGTCATGGGTCTGTGTGTGAACGTGCGAGGAAAGTGTGTGCCAGAGAGTCATACACCACAGAAAATGGCTCTTTGGCCCAACTCATCCATGCCGGCCATGTTTCCTAAACCGTCCTAGCCCCACTTAGAGTCATAGAGCTACACAGCACGGAAACAGACCCTTCGGTCCAACCAATCCATGCTGACCAGATATCCTAAATGAATCTAGTCCCATTTGCCAGCATTTGGCCCATATCCCTCTTAAACCCTGCCTGATCACACACCCATGCAAATGCCTTTTAAATGTTGTTATTGTACCAGCCTCCTCCACTTCCTCTGGCAGCTTATTTCCATACTTGGGGAAAAAAAATTTACTGCACAGGTCCCTTTTAAATCTTTCTCCTCTCGCCTTAAACCTATGGCCTCTCATTTTGAACTCTCCTCCTACCCTGGGGATAAGACCTCAGCTCTTCACGTTATCAATGCCTCTCATGATTTTATGAACCTCTCAGCTTCCTACGCTCCAGTGAAAAAAGTCCCAGCATCTCCTTATAACTCAAGCCTCAAGTCCCAGTAACATTCTTGTAAATATTTCTTCCACCCTTTCCAGTTTAGTAACGTCCTTCTTATAGCAGAGCAACCAGAACTGTACACTGTATTCCAAATGCAGCCTTACCATTGTCTTGTACAGCAACAATATGACATCCCAACTCCTGTACTCCATGCTGTGACTGGCTAATTAGGAAGGAAAATGGCAAGTTGTCTTTGATTGCATGGGGATTGATGTGCAACAAAGGAAGCATTGCTTAAGTTGTCCAGGGTCTCGGTGAAACCAAATCTGCACCTTTTGATCTCCACATTGACAAAAGACAACTGGTCCTTGGGATGAGGGAGTTCTCCTCTGATGAGAAGCTCAGTGAATTAAAGTTGATTATTTTCCGGGATGTAGACAATGGGTTGCGCTCACATTGAGATGTTTTATACAAAACTATACAAGGCACTAGTCAGACCTCTGCTGGAATAATGTGAATGGTTTTGAGCCCCTTATTTATGGAAAGATAGACTGGTATTGGAGGCAGTCCACAGTAGGCTCTCCAGGCTAATACCAGGTATGGAGGGACTGTCTTTTGAGAAGAGGTTGGGTTTGTACCCAATTGGAGCTCAGGAGAATGAGAGGTGACCTTACTGAAACCCAAGGTTCTTAGGGGGATTTGATGGGGTCGATGTGGAAATGTTGTTTCCCTTTTAAGGTTTTAGCAAAGATTTTGTAGCTCGGGTTGTGGGTGAGGTTGTTGACTTGCTCACCGAGCTGGCTTGTTTTCCTTCAGACATTTCATTACCCAGTTAGGAGACCTCATCAGTGGAGCATCTGATGAAGAGATGTTCTACTCCACTTAGAATTTACACTGTCCGGTCTTATGGTGAGTTGTGTCATTTCTGGTTTTGTTCTGTATGGGTTTGTATATGGGGTCCAATTCTGCATGTTTGTCCGCATTATGGGTTGAGAACCATGCCTCTAGGAATTCCCGTGCATGTCTGTTTGGTTTGGGCTACCATGGTTATGTTGTCCCAGTTAAACTGATGGCCTTCATGGTCTGACTGTACTGATATGAAGGAAAGTTTGTCGTGCCATTTTGCTGCTATCTGATGTTCATGTATTCTGATGGCTAGTTTCCTTCCTGTCTGTCTGATATAATGCTTGTGGCAGTCTTTGCATGATATTTTATAAACTGCATTGGTTATGCACGTTGTGGGAATGGGGTCTTTAATCCTTGAGTGTTTGTCGTAGCGTGCCTGAGGGCTTGTGTGCCACCATGGTTCCTAGTGGTCGTAGGAGTCTTGTCAGTTCTGATATGTTCTTGATGTAGGGCAGTGTGGGCAGTGTGTTAGGGCGTACTGTGCCCTCTTGTTGTTGTCTATTTAGTAGGTACTTGTGGATGAAGTTGCGGGGATATCCATTCATAGCGAAGATTTTGTACAGGTGCTGTTCCTCTTTCCTGTGTAGTTCTGGCATGTTGTTCTGAGTGGTGGCCCGTTTAAATAGTGTCACAGTACGCCCTAACACACTGGCCACACTGCCCTATGTCATGAACATATCAGAACTGACAACGAGACTCCTAAGACCACTAGGAATCATGGTGGCCCACAAGCCCACAGCCACTCTACAACAAACACTTACAAGGATTAAAGACCCCATTCCCACAACATGCAGAACCAATGCAGTTTACAAAATATCATGCAACGACTGCTACAAACATTGCATCGGACTGACAGGAAGGAAATAACCATCAGAATACACAAACATCAGCTAGCAGCAAGACGACACAAACTTCCCTTAATATTGGTACACTTGGACAATGAAGGCCATCGGTTTAACTGGGAGAAGGTAACCATGGTAGCCCAAGCCAATGACAGACATGCACGGGAATTCCTAGAGGCACGGTTCTCAACCCATAATTCGATCAAGAAACATCTAGAATTAGACCCCACATATAAACCCATACCAAACAGTACCGGAAATGACACAACTCTCCATAACAGACCGGACAGTGTAAATTCCAAACTGAGTAGAACAACATCGCTTCGTCGGAGGCCTCACTGATGATGTTAACTAGCATGGTGACAAAATGTCTGAACGAGAACAAGCCAGCTTGGCGAGCAAGTCAACAACCTCAATGTTGTTTCCCCTTGTGGAAGAGTCTAGGACCAGAGGGCGGAGCCCCAGAATAAGACATCTCACCTTTTTATGACAGAGAGGAGGAAGAATTTCTTGAGGGGAGTGAATCTGTGGAATTCATGACCACAGCCATCTGTCAAGGTTGGGTCATTCAGTATATTCAAGGCTGAGCTAGCTTCTATTTTTAATGACTAGTGGGCTATGGGGAAAAAGTAAGGAAGTGCAGTTGAGGCTTTTCAGATCAGCCATGATCTCATTGAATGGCTGAGCAGGCTCAATGGGCTGAATGGCCTCAGGCAGGTTCAATGCTAAGAGTGCTTCCTCTCTGTCTGAAACACGGAGGAGGGACATTGATAGGGGGGCCACTTATTTAGGTCTGAGATGAGAAGAAATAACTTATTATTGTGAATCTTTTCTGGAATTCTCTACCCTATTGGGTTCTGGGTGCTCCTCTGTGGAATGCACAGAAATATTTGTAGTGTCCTGTGGGATAGAGGAGTATAGGAAGAGGGTGGGAAAGTTGGAGTTGAAGGCCAAGAACCGGCTGGGTGGATATTGATTGGGGGAGGTTGGTCAAATGGACATCTCCTATTTCTTGTTTCAGTTGCTTGTACCAAAAAGATCCAGTGACAGTCTGGCACGTGGCCCACAAAGCTACAGGTTGGCAGTCCACTACCACCACCACCATGCTGAGGGCAGTGAGGACTCTGCCACAAACATCAACCTCCCAACCCAACGATCACTTGCATAAGATGATGAGGAGTTCAGCCCATTCAATCTGCTGTGTTTCTCAGTTGTCGGAGTCCTGAAACAGACCCTTCAGTCCAACTCGTCCGTGCCGACCAGACGTCCCAATTTGATCTAGTCCCATTTGCCAGCATTCAGCCCATTTCCCTCTAAACCCTTCCTATTCATATACCCACGCAGATGCCTTTTAAATGCTGTAATTGTACTAGCCTCTACCACTTCCTCTGGCAGCTCATTCCGTACACGCACCACCCTCTGTGTGAAAAGGTTGCCCCTTAGGCCCCTTTTTAAATCTCTTCCCCTCTCACCTTAAACCCATGCCCTCCAGTTTTGGGCTCCCCTACCCTGGGGAAAAGACCTTGGCTATTCACCCTATCCATGCCCCTCATGATTTTATAAACCTCTGTAAGGTCACCCCTCAGCCTCCGACGCTCCAGGGAAAATAGCGCCAGTCTATTCAGCCTCTCCCTATAGTTCAAACCTTCCAAGCCTGGCAGATTGTGGCAAATTCAATCAGGGTCTTAACAGCACTTTTGCCTGTGCTCCATGACCCTTGACTAATCTAACACTGGCCTCGGATATATTCAATAATCCAGGCCCCATTGCTCGCTATGGAAGAGATTTCCAAAGATTCACAGCACAATGGGGAAGTCTTCTTTTGTCACCATCTTGAATGGGAGCACCTGTATGCCCTGTAGGCCTGGATTCCTCGCACGACACTGAACATCCCTCTCAGCATCTATCCATTGAGACCCTTCACAATCCCTTTGCTTTTCAAGTAGGTCATCCCTCGTGCTTCTGAACTCCTAATGGGGAGGCCTAACCAGCTCAACCTTTCCCCTGTAAGACAGTCTCCCCTTCCCATCACTAGCCCCCTATCCCAGGAATTGGCCTTGAGGTTTCCTCTGAGCTGCCAAGATGAGGTGTGTTAAGAACCCAGAACAAACACAGGGAATGCTGGAGAAATGCTGACTGTTCCTCTCTGTCCCTGCAGCGCTTTCAGTTTCAAATCTCCAGCCACTGCAGTATTTTGCTTGTATTTTCCATTTTCTTTTTCTTTCAGTCATTTTGCTTTTTCGGTATATTTGTTTGCCTGACTTGCCTGATCCTTCCTGTGTTCCGAGGCCCAGTAACAATGGGCTGTGCAAAGATGTCTCCTAAACAAAATCCGAAATAACTGAATCCAAAACGTGAACAGAAATTGCTGGGAAAGCTCAGCAGGTCTGGCAGCATTTCCTGGAGAGCAAATGATTTTAATGCTTTGGGCCCAGTGACCTGATGAAGGATCTCCAGTGAAGCAGGAGACAGGAAGGGCTGTTTGAGAATTGTTTGCTCTGTGGGGTGCTACTTCAGACATAATGAAATCTTTAGCATATTCAGCTGTTTGCCCGTCTAACTGTATATTTATAGTGCTCAGCTGCTGGTCATTGTGTCTCTATACATCTGCGGCTTTTGAGTTTCTTGTGGTTTGCTTCAGAAAAGAAGGAGAGCAGTGCTAGGCACTCCTGGCTGTGTAGAGAGCTGCAAAAACCATTGATGTCTCTTATCTCTACTTTCCCCCTCTCCCCACACGCGCGCAGTCACAGTGCAGCTCAGTTGGTGGTAGTTTTCACTCGATGTCCATAAGGAGGAGAAGTAAGTCATTATGTCTGCTCCACCACTCCACGCTGATCTGATCATCCTCAACACTGAACTGAAACAACTGCTGATATTGGAATTCGGAAACGAAAACAGAAATTGCTAGGAAAGCTCAGCAGGTCCAGCAGCAACCGTGGAGAGAAATCAGGAGTTAATGTTTTGGGTCCAGTTCTGAGGAAAGATTACTGAAACGTTAACTCCTGATTTTTCTCACTGGGTGTTGCCAGACCTGCTGAGCTTTTCCAGCAACTACTGATAATCCTCACCTCCATTTTCCTGCCTTTATCCCCCACCACCCTTGATTTTCACCTCTTGCTGATTAAAAATCTGTCCACAATTTGTGACCCAGCCTTGATAGCCTCCTGTGTTTAAAGCATTCCATTGATTCACCCCACTCTGAGAGAAGAAATTCCTCCTCATCTCTGTCTTCAATGGGTGACCTCTTGCTCTGCGATTGGTCCTAGACTGTTACGCTAGAGCAGCACCGTGGCTCAGTGGTTAGCACTGCTGCCTCATAACACCAGGGACCCAGATTCAATTCCACCCTCGGTCGACTGTCTGTGCGGAGTTTGCACATTCTCCCCGTGTCTGCATGGGTTTCCTCCCGTCGTCCAAAGATGTGCTGGTTAGGGTGGATTGGCCACGCTAAATTGCCTATGGTGTTCAGGGATGTGCAGGCTAGGTGGATATAGCCATGGGAAATGCAGGGTTACAAGGATAGGGTAGTGGTTGGGTCTGAGTCCGATGCTCTTTGGAGGCTCGGTGTGGATTCGATGGGCTGAATTGCCTGTTCCCACACTGTAGGGACTTTATGAAGTGGAAACAGTCTGCATCTACTCTACTCTACAAATCCCCTTGTGTGTATCAATAAGATTGTATCTCCAACAAGTACAGGCCCAAACTACTCAGTCTGTCAGTTTGCGGGATCAACTTGGTAAATCTCTTTCTGAGCTGCTTCATTTGCCAGTCTATCTCTGCTTCGATCAGGGGCCCAAAACTGTTCACCATAATCCCAGCTGTGGTCCTTGACAGCTTTTAGAGTATTATTCTTATACAGGTTTAGTAAAGCCTCCCTACTTTTATACTCCATTCCCTTGGAAATAAAGGCCGACATTCCTTTTGCCCTCCCTATTTCCCCACTGAACTAGGATGCTAGTTTTTTTTTCTTTGATTTATGCATGAGGATTCCTAAATCCCACTGTGCTGCAGCTTTCTGCAGCCTTTCTCCATTTAAAAGGTGTTCTGTTGCGTCTCTGAGAGTGAGTATTGTCCCAGGGACCTGAGTGCATACTGCGGGCAGAGCAGTCAGTGTCAGACTGAGGGGGTGCAGCACTGTCGCGGGTGCTAGGATGAAGAATATTCAGTGATTGGGATGTGGGTGAGGCCTGTACCATAATAAATTTCAGAAATTAAGGGCATGGCGAGCTCTAAACAGTGAGATTGAGATGGAAATGTTTGGAGAAATTGGATTAGACGGAGGTTTCCTGCTGGTTATCGACAGACTCCTGACCTACAATGTGTTGGGAGGCTGATTTTCAATTGTTTCTATGAAGTAATTAAATTACTAAGCACCCTTGCTGAGCTGCCTCCGGCTCTCGCTGGGCTGATCAAGATGTTCCTGTCGTTGGGCGAGGGCAGGCGCTGAGCTAGCTCTCTGTGTGTTTCAGAGCAGCAACAGGAATGTTGGAGCGTGTGTGTTCCTGGGAAGGGATTTGTAAACCTGTTAGTCAGGGTCAGCTCAAAGACACTAAACAGCGCATGCCACTGGAATCTGTCTCTTCTTCATGCCCTCTGCCTGCTCCCTCTCTCTCCCCTCGCTTTTTCTCTCTCCTGCTCTCCCCGTCTCCCCATTTCTCCCCTCTCCTGTCTCACGTCCCCTGTCTGCCCTCCCTCTGCTTCTCCTGCCCGCTGTCTCTGTCACTCTTTCCTCCCCACCCACTTCTGTGGGCTGTGGTTTGAAGTGGAGGAGCCCCTGGTCCTCGGCTATCTGTGGGTCAACAGTGACGTTGCGGTGATGGTCTGAAGCTGGTAGTCCCAAGGGCCAGGGGGGGTAGTGGGGAGAGACACAGACTGAACCCCCCAGCCCAGTAGCCGATATCTCCCAGAAGTGGCAATCCGGAGAAAGACCCGTTCATCGATGTTTGTAAAACATACTCCACACCACCTGCACCGCACCGCCCCCCCCCCCCCCCCCCCCCGCCAAGGTCCCGGCCCTTTCAGTTGGGGTATCTACCACCCTTAGCTGTTCATGGCATACATGTGACTCCAGACCCTCTGCAATGTGGTGACGCTTAACAGCTCTCTGAATTGGCCACTCGATTCAGGGCAGCTATGGAAGGTGGTGGTGGGGGGTGGGTGGTCAGTGATGCCAGTATGATCTGAGGAATAAGTAACTATAGACTGGGAGGACCCAACACACGGTACCCTGGATTGGGGCGGAGGGCAGGAAGATGGGGAGGTGGGGTAGTAGCTTCTGATGGGTGGGGCAAGAGAGTGCATGAAATTGTAGTGGGGTGATAGCTCCTCAGGTAATTGTTAGATGGAGGGGGGTAACTAGAAAATTGGAGGGTGTTTGTGTGCAGTTCTCACCTTTTTTTTTTTTTATTTTTCTGTGCACACACACCACCCCCCCCCCCCCCCCCCCCCCACCCCCCAAACCTTGCTTCTCCCTTTCCCCGTCCGCCTGCCCCAATGGAATTAAAGCCCACACTGCCCAATGTGAGCTTGGCCATCAGTAGCTTGCTCTCGCTCTCGCTCTGTTTCACTGCCTCCTCGCCCCCTCGGGAAAGAACAGAGAGAAGCTTCCAGAATCTCAAATGGAGCCAACGTTTAGAGAGAAGGGAAAAAAAAAGAGAGGAAGGATGCGGTTAGAGACAAACAACCAGCTGCCAGGAGTCTGAGGGTTCACGAACTTAAATTAGCACAAATCTGAGCGTAGCTACAGAGCCCTGAGCTCAATGTCGGGCACATGGAATGAGGCAGGCCTTTGGAATAGATTTGGAGAGATTTTCAAGGTTGGTGAAGCCTATGGTTGGTAATTATCGAACAACGGGGAGTCAGTCTGAGCTGCCTGTATTCGAATAGGTTAAGTTTAATTTGTCCTGGATTTTCCAAACACTTCCTGGATCCAGCCCCTGTGCCCGTGGCCTCCGCATTGGCTCCCCATCTGGCAGAGTTCCCTGTGGTTTCAAATTCCTCAGTGGCCTCAATCCCTCTTTAGCTCTGCAACGTCCTCAACCTTTAGCAGCACGGTGGCTCAGTGGTTAGCACTGCTGCCTCTCGGTGCCAGGGACCTGGGTTCGATCCCACCCTCTGGTGACTGTGCAAACTCCAAAAGTTCTCCCCGTGTCTGCATGGGTTTCCTCCGGGTGCTCTGGTTTCCTCCCACAGTCCAAAGATGTGCAGGCTAGGGTGGATTGGCTGTGCTAAATTGTCCCATAGTGCCCAGGGATGTGCAGGTTAGGTGGGCTAATTATTGTAAATGTGGGGTTCTGGGGAGAGGATGGGATGCTGTTTGGAGAGTTGGTGCAGATTCAATGGGCTGAATGACCTCTGCTAAAAGCCTCATTCCATCTTGCCATGGGTCACTCGAAGCATGACCTGGTATTGAGAGTACACTCCTCTATGTAATTGAATGTTAGCCCAGAGATTTCTGTTGCGCTGTGCGTGATACTTGTACCTAATAGTTTAACTGCAGGAAGTCCCATGTGGGTTCTTCAGTAACCATGATATCCACTCTCATGTCTCATATGTTACACAGGATAACACCTTAGTTACAATATCCTGCAGGATACAAGCTCCTAACAAGAAACGAAGGTAAAATCTGAAAGAACTGCGGATGCTGTAAATCAGGAACAAAGACAGAAGTTGCTGGAAAAGCTGAGCAGGTCTGGCAGCATCTGTGAAGGAAAAAAAGAGTTAACGTTTCGGGTCGGGTGACCCTTCCTCAGAAACAGAGATTCCTAGCTCTGAAACAGTTACACGGGGTTCCATGTTAGCTGTGTTTCTTTCCCTGTAGATACTGCCCAGATCTGCTGGGTCTCTCCAGCGTTATCCCATTTAATTTCCGATGTGCAGTGTTGTGCCCTTGGTTTTAAAGGCTTAGTTAATGTGGACAGAGGAATGCTGTTCCCTGTTTTGGCGGATGGTCTGAGGTCAGGGGAGAATTTGGGGTTTAAGAGGTGGCGGGGTGAGATGTGATGACTACAGTGTTTGCACGGTGAGTGATAATTTGAGCTGAAGGCTGCTGAGGATGGTGAGCAATTCTGAAAGAACATTGTAAGGGTGCCTGCAGGGTGTGTGGATAGAGCAGGAGAAATGAGATTGACTGGATTGTGAGATAACAAGGTGTAGAGCTGGATGAACACAGCAGGCCAAGCAGCATCATAGGAAGAAGGGTCCAGACCCGAAACGTCAGCCTTCCTGCTCCTCTGATGCTGCTTGGCCTGCTGTGTTCATCCAGCTGTACACCCTGTTATCTCAGATTCTCCAGCATCTGCAGTTCCTACTATCTCTCTGACTGGATTGTGCTGCTTTTTTGAAAAAAAGTTTAAAAAGGTGTGACACTACCGTCACCTCCTCCACACTGCTGCCTGCCACACCCCCCCCACCCCCCCCACCCCCACCACCCCCAGGTCCCCAGTGGGGCACTATAATAAATTAAAACATCAGTGGAAAGCAATCAAACGTCTCTTCGCCAGCCCCAGTGGCACCCACAAGCCTCTGTTATCTGTGGGCGTGGGGGTTCTGA
>NC_063369.1:17190936-17203830 GCF_021869965.1 Rhincodon typus
ACACACACACACACACACACACACACACACACACACACACACACACACACAATGGTGCAGAAAGCTGGGTGGGTGCTCTCAGCCCCTTTGCATGTACACAGATGCAGGATTGCTTTACCCCCAACTGTGACAGCATAGACTCTGGGCTGAATGGCCTCTCGCTTTTGAGCAGAAATATTTTTTCTATAGCAGCTGTATCCAAGTTATTCATCGTTGTAAAAACCTCTATCAGGTCACTTCCAAGTCCCTCCCTTGGCAGATTTTTTTTTTTCCCTCTGTTATTAAGAACACCCCAACCCTGTTTGATCTTTCCGGATGGCTACAATCTCTCTCATCCGTGACCATACCTACAAATCCTCATTTTGTTTCTGTTTTCTTCATACACCATCCGCAGTGGTAGATATTTTCTACAGTCTGTCCTTCATCCAGTATGGAGACCAGAACTGCGCATGGCACTCTAATGTCCAGTTTAACACGGACATTAGGAGCAGCAATAGGCCATTCAGCCCTTCAGGAGGATCTGCCTAGCTCGCCCATGCAATAGGATCACAGCCAATTGCCCAACTCAGACCCTTGTTCCTGCGTTCTCCCCCATAGTCTTTGACTCCTTCAGCTCCCAGAGCTATATCTAACTCTTTCTTGAAAACATGAAACCACCTGTTTTTGTTTTGTTTTGTTAAGAAAGAGCTCTTTGCTGCTTGTAATAAATGGCTGTGCTTTCCAAGTAAATTTTTAATTGCTTTGAGAGATCTCGAATGATGCTCGACGTAAGTCTGGGTGCGGCTGCTGGCTTTGAGGTGCAGGACAAAACGATTTGACTCCGGGGGGTTAGCCGAACACGTCGTGGGACTCTGAGGTGGTAGCTCGTGAAGTGGAGGATGTGTGCCCACGCTGCTCTGAGGGGGAGCATCAGGAACTGGTCAGTCTTGCTCTCTTGACAGTTGGAAGAATGCTGAGTGTGACTGATGATTATCTGCTAGGCCTCGGGAGAGTTCGTACACTTGGACCGAATTCGTGGTTCTGCCTGTGACTCATCGCAAGGACGTCAACCTCCCCTCGGGTCTAATTTTAGCTCGTTTTTAGCAAAGATTCTCCCGGTTTGTCACTCCCTCGTGAGGGAATCTGATTGGATCTCAGCCTAGTCTCCCTGTCTCGTTCTTGCCTGGATGACATCCCAGTGTGTGGTCAGGGGGCAGAGACCCTTGTCAGTGTGTTTGGGGTTGGGGGGGGGGGGGGGGGTGGTTTTTAAAATGTAAACAAACCTTGGCTGTTAATTATTCGTGAGCATTAATTAGCGCATTTTCCGTGGCAGTGCCTCTACCAATCAGTCCATCTGTCGCCCAGTCACCAGTGTCCACTTTATGTTGGTTACCCCCACCTTCCATTTGGTATTCTTGTGAAATGTCCTGGTGCTTCAACAAAATACCTCTTTCAGCTGGGGTGGGACGATCTGTTTAGTCTGAGAGAATCTGTTTCTGGCACCTACCGACACACAAACAGCACCCCAAGTACGACAAACCCCAAGCACCGCCTCCTTCTGTATCATTGCCCGTCCACATCCCTTCCTCAGCTCGTCTGAAGAGTCAGTGCTAAGTTGATGGGCCGATTGGCCTCCGACTGCACCGTACCAATCTGTGCCTCCTGTTCTCTCCAGATGTGAAGCGACTGATGTTTGGTGGGAGACTGGCCAGAAATCATCTCCGTCGACTTAAACTAGGCCGAAGCACTTGTCGCTGTGTTGACGTCCCAGCTGCCTAACACACTGTGCTCTGACTGTCTTGATGTTAAATCCCTCCGTAGCCTCACTCCTCCCTATTTCTGTAACCTCCTCCAGTCCTAATACACTCCCAGATGTCTGTCTTCCATGGCCTCCTCCCCTTCAACACTGACAATGGACGGTGGGGGCCTGAATCAGGAAAGACCTCTCCTTCAGGATCTTTTGTTTTGTTTGTTCGATGTGGGTGTGGCGACTCCCTAGTTGCCCCTTGAGAAGGTGGGTCTAAGCTGCCATCTTGAACTGCAGCAGTCTATGGGCTATGGGTAGACCCATAATGCCCTTGGGGAGGCCAAGGTATCACCTAGGCCTCGGTGTGATGGAGCAGTCTCCAAGTGGCTGAAAATGGTGGAGATTTAAGGAGGTGGGGAAGGGGGCTGAGTGGGGTTTTGGGGGCTAGAGGGACAGGCTCTGTCCTGCATTCTGCAGCCCCCCGCCCCAATTGCTGCTGAGTTTTGAGGGTGCCGTTACTGCTCGTGTTCCACAGTGAACTCGGGCTGGACTATGAAGGGTTTTGGTTCGTTTTTTGAATTTGATTTTTAGAGGAGAGCAGGTCACGGCCTGTGTCACGCTCCAAGTCCGAACACTCCCATACCCTCACAGCCGTATCTCCAAGGCCAGTGTTGTCTTCACCCGCAACGCCCCTCCCCCAAACCCCCCACCCTGCGCTCATTTAACCTACCCCCCCTGGAATGTGTTGGTCAGGGGCCCCCACTTCCTGGGACGCACATTGCCAGGGTGGTTTCTCTCCTGGAGGCCCATAACCAGCACCGTGTGCAACCACCCCCCCCAAAAAAAAACTGGCTCCTATATGACAGAAGGTAAACTTGGAAATATCCATCCTAGACTCTGACCCAGCCCTGGATCCACCGCAATACAGCACCATCCCCCAGTATCCCAAACATTGATCCCACCATTCATCACACTGTCCTTTCCCAGAAATATTCCCGTTGTCCTTCGCTCATTATTTCCCATTCTTTTTTCCCTTTCACCTCCATCCTCTTTCCCTCCCGCCCTGCTCCCCCAAGGCAGTTCCAGGGCCCGGAGTCTCCCTGAGCTGACCAAGCAGCCTGAGGTCTGGGCCTTGACAAAGGCTGACAGTGTGTGGGAATTGGCCAGGTACACTGCTCCAGGAAACCACTCTCTTTCCCCCAGCTCGGAACAAGGCTGGTTTGAATCTGCACTGTCCCCTCTCATGACCACAGCCTGGACTCTTTTTTTCCCCACTGCAGCACACCACCCACCCCCACCCCCGCCCCCCCTTGGTCTGAGCAGTGTTGTTGTGACTGTCCCAGAGATCTCCTTGGCCTAAATCTCCTCCTGCTCCTGGTCGGATTGGCCAGGCCGACGAGAGCCACCTGTATGGTTCCAGGCTGCACGTCAGATCCAGGCAGTTAAGTAGCTTCATGTTTCCTTGTGGGTGCTGTGTGTGTCTGAATCCCCTACAGCACTCCCTCTGTCTCCTCCTCCTCCACCTCCTTATGTCCAGCTTCTTGGCCCCAACACGGTCAAGGTGACCCAAGCTTTGTTACCAAGGGCAACGCCAGACACAAGACTCCGCTAAGTGAGAGAAAGAAAGGGTTTACTTCAGGGAATGGCCTGGCATGGTCCAGTGTCGTATAAAGCTTGGGTAGATGTGACCGATTGGTCCTGAGCAAGCATGTGGACCACATGGAAGCTGCAAACTGGCGAATGGTACCAGACCAAAGCATGCCTGGCTCCTTTGAGAGCCCACCCCACTGTTCTAGGACCTGTGGGCTCTCCCTCTCCGTCGTGTTGAAGAGACCTCAGAATCTGAGATGGTCATGGTGGATGTTGATGCCTTTTCCGCCTGAAGAGGCAAAAGAACTTCTCCTGAGACCCTCCGGGTGCCAGAGGTGAGCTACTGTGCGTTACTCGCTGCCTGTGTCAGAGGCAGAGTCGGAGGAACCTGACCCGGTGCTATAACTCCCGGAGGGAGCCCCCAAAAAAACAACCAGCCTATGTCCTGGGACTCGAGGGGAGGAATGTAAAGATTGTAACGAGGTCAGCGGGTGGACCTCGTGGAATACAAGATGCCTGATTTGGGGCTGTTAACCTGTTCCAATCAGGGAGCCCTGGCTGACAGACATAAACAGGAGGGTCAGAGGTTCTGCTCACTCTGAGAGCTGGATCAGTGTCAAGCACTACACACGTGTAAATAAAGGGTGACTTAATGATGGGATACTCGTCTCTGTGGAGTTATTTCACGTTCTATTAACTTTCCAGTTTCCTTGCTCTCTCTGCATGCTAACCTTTTGTGGTTCATGCATTAGAGCACCCAGATCCCTCTGCAATCTCTCATCACTGAGATAATGTACTTTTTTTTTGTTTTTGAAATGCTTCCAAAATGCCAAAATGGAAAGTTTCACATTTTTCCAGATCCCACTCATTTATCCTCTTGACAGCACATCTCTGTGTAACTTCTCGATGTCCTCGTCACAACATTATGTAGGATTGAGAGTTCTCGGCTTGTACAGTTTGGAAGGTGAAGGGGAGGGAGGCTGGGCACCTCCATGGGAACTCCACGGCCCAACTGGAACTGTTTTTAAGGCTGTGTCCATATCGTCTCCATCCTCCCTCCACAAAACCGAATCAAAGTTAAACCCAGGTCAACCAAAGCACAGTCTTGAGCTTTAGAAGGATAATTAGGAGGGGCTGACCAAATGGGACAAAAGATCGGATTTTGAGGGAGGTGGCTCAGGAAGGGAATTCTGGAGTTTTTGGGCCCAAGCAATTTTGAGATGGTGGAGGGGTGCAGCCAGATGGTGCAGAGGGAGTGTGGGGTGGGCGAGAATTGTGTTGGTCTGGAGGCTGGAGATGGGAAGGGAACAAGGCACAGTTTCAAGAGGAAGGTGACAGGATCCTCCTGGGATACTGCAGGGCTCTGTTTCCGGAATCACTCGCTCGTATTTGGATTTGTTCGGTGGCTCCTTCAGGATGAGAACGCAATCTGACCTCTGACCTGTCAGTGCCCCCTCACCTCGAACGGTCCTTCTGTAAATGACCAACTTGTTTATCTGATACCTCGGACTGGAGGAGCAGAATGTTTGGCCTATTAAATATCGGGAAGCCTGAAGCCCTTGTCTTTGTTTCACACACCAAACTCTTAACCACAGGCTCTAGCCCTCACCATGGCAACGATCTGTTTCATATGGTCATGGCTGATCGTCCAACTTGGTTCTCTGTTCCTGCCTTCTCCCTTTTTAATCCCTTTAGCCTCAGGAACTATATCTAACTCCTCGTTGAAACGCTCACATTTTGTTTTTGGCCTCAACTGCTTTCTGTTGCTGTGAATTCCCAAGGCTCACCACTCTCTGGGTCAAGAAATTCCCCTTTTATCTCAGCCTGAGGATGCTCCAGGCTACTTAAGGAAAGATATCATTTCATTGGAGGCAGTTCAGAGAAGGTTCACCAGGATGATCCCTGGTATGGAGGGATTGTCTTAAGAGCAAAGGTTAAACAGGTTGGGACTCCATTCACTGGAGTTTAGAGGAATGAGAGGCAATATCAATGAAACAAAAGAGGGTTGACAGGGTAAATGCTGAGAGGATGATTCCTGTTCTGGGAGAGTCTAGGACCAGAGGGAATAGTCTCAGGATTAAGAAGCATCAATTCAAGACTGAGATGAAGAAGAATTTCTTCTGTCAGAGGGTTGAGTCTCTGCTTCCTGTCTCCCTTTCCTCTGAAAACCTACTACCTGCCACAATATCATCTTGGATTGGAGTTTTGTTAATGTTCTTATGAGTACCTTGCCATTACTTTACTGCCATTAAAGTTCCCCGTGCTGTGTTAAACCTTAACCTAGTTTTGCATCGCTCCAACAAGTAACAGCACACACCAGGCTTGTCCTTAACTTTCAGGCATGATGGGATGTTCGACAGTTGAGGTCACTATTTAAAAATAAGGGATCACCCATTTAAGACTGAGGTAAGATAAATCTTTCCTCTGATGCTTGTGGGCGTTTCTTGAAAGGCAGAGAGCTTTTGAAGAATATATTTTTTGAAGGCAGAGTTGGATAGATTCCTTGTTACTGAGCAAGAAGGTGAAGGAGGCGGAGTTAAGGTTATAGTCTTATGGTCGCCATTATCCTATGAATGGCTAGGCAAGGTCAATGGGTCAATGGGTCAATGGGCCAAGTGGCCTGTTTCTCCTATTTTTCGTACGTCGTTGAGATGGTGTACAAAAGCTACTATTACCATCTCTGTCTTGATTTAAAAATGGGCTCCACACGGGCTGTGAATATTTTGTGCCAAGTTTGTTGAGATAATTAGGGTCTGGAGCACTGTCCGCCATTTGCCCTTTCTGCTCCTTTCCATGTTTTGCCTCCCTTGTTGGCCCCTTATGGTCCGCTTTGCTACCCCCGGCCCCCCAACCTCGCGTTCCTTGCTGACAAACCCTTCCCGCCTGCCCTTCCCCCACCTTTTTGCAGCTTTCTGCAGATAAAAATACAGCTGACCAAGGCCTACCAAAACACTGGAGGGTTTGGTCACCATGGAGACCAGGAAAGGCTCTGGTCTGATCCCAGGTGCCTCTGGAATCCATGAATCATGTAGACAGGGTGGTTAAGGTGTTTAGCATGCTTGCCTTCATTGCTCAGACCTTTGAGTGTAGGAGTTGGGACATCATGTTGGGGTTGTACAGGACATTGGTGAGGCCTCCTCAGAAGGACTCTGTGCTGTTCTGGTTGCTCTGCTGTAGGAAGGATATTAAACAGGAGATGGTTCAGAAGAGATTTACCAGGATACTGCTGGGAATGGAAGGTTTGAATTACAAAAATACATTGGAAAGGCAGTGTATTTTTTCACTGGAGCGTAAGAGGTTGAGTGGTGACCTTTTATAGAGATCTATATAATCATGAGGGGTATAGATAAAGTACGTAGCAAGGATCTTTTCACTCGCATGGAGGTTCAAGACTAAGGGGCATATTTTTAAGGTGAGTGGATAAATATTTTAAAAAAAATACATGAGGGGCAATGTTTTTACCCAGAGAGTGGTTCGTGTGTGGAATGAACTTCCAGAGGAAGGGATGGATGTGGGTACAGTTACAATGTCCAAAAGACATTTGGATAAGTACATGAATAAGAGATGTTTGGAAGGATATGGGTCAAGCACAGGCAGGTGGGACTAGTTTAGTTTGGGAATATGTTCGGTGTGGACAGGTTGGACTGAAGGGTCTGTTTCTGTGCCATTTAACTCTCTGGGTGCGGGGGGGTGGGGGAGTGGGGGGGTGCTATGATTTGTTTTTGGCCTGTGGGTCTCCTGGGCTGGCTATCGAGCAGTGGATTCCTGGGGGTGGCGGGGCAATACCACTGGGGTTGGGGGATCTGCATTGGTAAGGACTGGTTCCTTGAAGGCATTGCCTGCTCTTGCAAAACAGCCAGACAGCTTCTTAGGCAGGGAACCCCAGTTGACACAGCAAGCTCCCACAGGGAGCAAGGTGATAAATGGTAGGGCTGTGCTTTTGGCTCGGTGGTGGCTGGGGGACACGGAGCTGGGGTAGGGGGGAGGAGACGGGGAAACAAGCGGTTGCCGTAAAGGGTCCGCGTTCGGACACTCCGATTGGCTGTTTGCCAAGGCCTGACCTGGTTCTGATTTGCAGGTGCGGAGCCGGTACTGGGGGGTGACGCGAGACCAGGCCACCGTGTGGGACACCATGGACGAGTGTTTCTACAATCGCTCCGTCTGGTTTTTCTACAATAGCACGGGTAAGGAGCTGAGTCCAATCTGGCGAACCAAGGACAAGCTGGTGGTGTCCCTGGGCCTGCTGGTCTGTGTCATCATCATCCTGGCCAACCTGCTGGTCATCATGGCCATAGCCATCAACCGCCGCTTCCACTTCCCCATCTTCTACCTGTTGGCCAACCTTGCGGCTGCTGACCTCTTCTCTGGCGTGGCCTACATGTTCCTCATGTTCCACACAGGCCCACGCACCATTCAGCTCAGCGTGCGCACGTGGTTCTTCCGACAGAGCCTGCTGGATATCAGCCTGACCGCTTCGGTCGCCAACCTCCTGGCCATCGCAGTGGAGCGCCACCAGACCATCTTCCAGTTCCAGCTACACAGCAAGATGAGTAACCAACGCGTGACCATTCTCATTGGCTGCATTTGGTGCACAGCCATTCTCATTGGCTTCATCCCACACCTTGGCTGGAATTGTATCTGCCACCTGTCTACCTGCTCGCGGATGGCTCCGCTCTACAGCCAAAGCTACCTAATCTTCTGGGCAGTGTCCAACCTGGTCATCTTTGGTGCCATGATGCTGAACTACCTTCACATTTACTACTATGTCAGGCAGAAAACCCAACGCATGTCCCGCCACACATCGTTCCAGCAACGTCATAAAGACACCATGATGAACCTCATGAAGACTGTCGTCATGGTCCTGAGTGAGTGCCTTTTCTCTTTTTTTTCCTCTCTCTCTCTCTCTCTCTTTTTCTCTCTCTCTCTCTCTCTTTTTCTCTCTCTCTCTCTCTTTTTCTCTCTCTCTCTCTCTTTTTCTCTCTCTCTCTCTCTCTCTTTTTCTCTCTTTTTCTCTCTTTTTCTCTCTCTATCACTCACGCTGTCTCACACATGTGCGCTTGCTCTCACTTTCCCACCCCTACCATGTTCTTCTCGGTAAAACCAACAAGGGTAGTCCCCTTGGCCCTTCAGGTCTGCTGCCCCATTCCATAAGCCATGGCTGACCTAATTTTACTCTCAACTCTCTGTTCCTACACATTTCCCCACCCCCCAACTCCCAACAATCCTCAATCCTCTTAGTCATCAAGAATCCATGTTAGCCTTAAAAAGATTTACAGATTCTGTATCCACTGCCTTCTGAGGAAGGAAATTCCAAAGATTGATCCTCAGAGAGACAAAATGTTTCCTCATTTCTCCATTTCACCCCATTATTTTTTAATTCTGACACTTAGTTCTACAAGAGGAAATGTCCTTTCCGCACCCCACCCGGTCAGCTCCCCTCAGGATCTTAGAATCCCTACAATGTGAAATCAGGCAGTTTGGCTCATCAGGTCCACACCGACCCTCTGAAAAGTATCCCACCCCCCTACCCTATCCCTGTAACCCTTTCCCAATGGCTAATCCACCGAGCCTACACATCCTGGGACACTACAGGGCAATTTAGCATGGCCAATCTGCCTAACCTGAACATCTTTTGGACTTATAGACATCTTATATGTTTCAATTAAGTCACCTCTCCAGTCCAGCGGATACAGGCTGAGTGTGTCTAGTCTTTCCTCGTAAGATAATCAAAAGCATATTACGCTGGAGATCTGACATAAAATCCACACACACAATTTCGGGAGGCAATGACCCAGTAGCATCATTACTGTACTATTAATCCAGAAACCTGGGGTAATGTTCCGGGGACCCGGGTTCGAATCCCACCCTAACAGAGCTTGACTTCTATAAAAATCTGGAATTAATAGCCTAGTGGTGACCATGAAATGTTGTAGCTTGTCAGAAAACCCATCCGGTTCACTAATGTCCTTTTTTAGGGAAGGAAATCTGCCATCTGTACCTGGTCTGGCCTACATGTGACTCCAGACCCACAGCAATGTGGGTGACTCTGAACTGCCCTCTGAAATAGCCCTAGCAAGCCGCTCAGCTCAAGGGCAATTAGGGATGGGCAATAGATGCTGGCCTTGCCAGTGCCGGGGAGAGGCAATGGCCTAGTGGTATTATCGCTGGACTGTTAATCCAGAGACCCAGACAACGTTCTGGGGACCCAAGTTCGAATCCCGCCATAGCAGATGGTGGAACTTGAATTCAATAAAATATCTGGAATTAAGAATCCAATGATGACTGTGAATCCATTGTCAATTGTCAGGAAAAACGAATCTGGTTCACTAATGTCCTTTAGGGAAGGAAACTGCCATCCTTACCTGGTCTGGCCTACATGTGACTCCAGACCCACAGCAATGTGGTTGACACTGAACTGCCCTCTGGGCAATTAGGGATGGGCAATAAATGCTGCCTAGCCAGCGATGTCCTCATCCCGTTAATGAATAAAGAAAAAAAAAACCACATCCCATCAAAGAATGAAGAAAACAGGCCATTCAGTCCAGCTCCCAACCGAAGTCTTCTTCACCCTCCTGTTTATCAAATGCGATTGGTCTCAATCACTGCCTGTGACAGAGAATTGTCAGTGTGCTCTCGAGATAAAGACCTTTTATCGCTGGTTGGCCTGTTTGTTATCTACATGACCCCTCGTTTAGGACTCCCTGCAATTTGGAAACATCTTCTCCAAAGCCATTGTATCAAACCCTGTGATAAATTTAAATAGTTCCCTTTTAATCCTTTTTATTTTGTAGCTATTCTGGAAAACCTCATTAGATTTTATCTATGTCCTGTCAATCTGTTTTGTGCTACCATTAATGCCTCTGTCTCATTTGTCAGGAGCAGTCATGCACAATATTCCCACGTGGGGCCAAACTGGGATTTGATACAGCCTCATTGTCTCTTTCCCCTAGATTTGAGCCGGAGTGCTCTCCTTTTCTACAGGCCTGAGTTTCTACCTCGAATGATTTCTCAACCTGCTTCCCCCGGATCCCTTTTTGCTCCCCTACCCCTCTCATAGAGAATGTGTAGGTAGTGCCCCTGTCTCAGGGCCTGTAGCTCTGGGGTTGAGTCCCATCACAGGACTTGTTGGCTGAGGAAGGATGATGTGGTCCAACAGGTCAATTGACTGACTGTAAATCCTTCAAATTCGTCTGATGGCAGACAGTAAGAGCAGGAGTCATAGGGTCTTACAGCACGGAAACAGACTCTTCAGTCCAACCAATCCATGCCGACCAGATATTCTAAATTAATCTAGTCCCATTTGCCAGCATTTGGCCCATATCCCTTTAAACCCTTCCTATCCATATACCCATCCAGATGCCTTTTTCAATTTTGTAATTGTACCAGCCTCCTCCACTTCCTCCTGGCAGCTTATTCCATACACACACCACTCTCTGTGTGAATAAGTTGCCCTTCAAGTCCCTTTTAAATCTTTCCCATCTCATCTTAAACCTATACCCTCTATTTTGAACTCCCCTACTCTGGGGAACAGACTTTAGCCATTCACCCTACCTGCACCCCTCATGATTTTATAAACTTCTATAAAGGTCACCCCTCAGCGTCCAATGCTCCAGGGAAAACAGCCCCAGCCTTTTCAGCCATTCCTTATAGCTCAAACCCAGCAACATCCTTGTAAATCTTTTCTGAACCCTTTCAAGTTTCACAACATCTTTCCTATAGCAGGGGTATCTCCTGGTTGGCATTTGCAGAGTAAATGACAAATCACTGGGGTACTTTGCCCGTAAAAATGGACCAATCCAATGAAAGTGCATGGTCTAATCCTTCGAAACAAGACAGATGACAGGCCCTGTTTTTACATTTCAATTTCCCACTGTGTCACCTCCCTGTTCTTCCTGTAAGATCTTGGGGTCCATTTCTAAACTTGAATTGTGAAACCCAGATCAATTACCGTGAGAGGTACTTCAATGAAAATGCATGATATGTTACGAGACACTTGCAGAGTCGGGTCCGATTTGAACCTGGATCATCTGGCCCAGAGGTAGGGACACTACCACAGCTCTGCTGGAACTTTTAGTTCCCTTCACAGACCAAGTGAGTGGGGCTAAGCTTAAAGATTTTGTTAGTCCTGATGAATTGCAAGACCCATTCTTTAGTGTTGGTATGTCATCAGCAATTTCACAGCATTTATTCAGTTCACCAAAATGGGCAGAAAGGATTGACACTTTAATACTGCAGTGGACTCTTGTCAATTCACCACAGAATGTTGGCTTTCAACTTGTAGCTCACTGGGTTGCTGTCTCTTCTTGTGTTCCATTTCTGTCTGTCTTCGCACTGTCTTAGTAAGAACCAAGCCTACTAAACTGTTACTAGATTGTTACTAATCAACTGGTTCAGAGATTTTCAGGCACACCTCTTGTGCAAGTGGGACTTGAACCCAGGTCTCCTGGCCAAGAGGTAGGGACATTACCACCGTGCCACAGGAACCCCTCTCCCTCTCTTGATACCCCGAGCTCCTCATCTCTGGTTTATTTAATTGGAGGGAGTTAAACCAAAGCCTTTATTGAAGATGATTTGCTTTTCAAAGCCCTTGTTTAGGGAGCATGTGCCGTCATGTCTTTTACCACATGGTACCGTTTTATATATGTAATCAAACAATATAAAAGCAATGCAGACGATTACATCCAATGCGTGTGTGAATATAATTGCATGATGACCATGAAATGTAGAGAGGCAGGGTTGTGAAGTTTGTTTATTCATTCAGTTACTCTGTAGCCTTGAGGAATGAGAGTCAAAAAGGGCTGTAAAATTTTTGAAAAAAAAAATGAATTTCACTGTGGCAGAATGTGATCTAACTTGAAGAATACATTTTAGGAAAACGTGATTCTGAATCTGTCTGACTATATAAGTGTCTCGCCTGCACCCCCCACCCGCCCCCTCTCACGGTGCATTAAAAGCAGTCTAAAGTAGAACATGACTTTTATTTTCCTTTATCCCCTTTTCAACTTTCCTCTAATCAAGACAATGCTGGGTACTAAACGAGGATTTAACGAAAGGATGTCTGCTTGCCCTGTGATCTTACAAATACAAGCTGAGATAATCATGTGATGCACAAGTCTCCTACGTTGATTACATTTGACCCAGACACAGTTTAATTCTTAACTTGCTAAATTAACTAGCCATTCGGATACAGAACTGTCTTGAAGGTAGAAGACCGAGGGTGCTGGAGAGTTTGCTTTTCAAACTGGAGGCCTGTGACCAGCAGTGTGCTACAAGGATCAGTGCTGGGTCTGCTGCTTTTAGTCATTTATATAAATTATTTGTATGTGAACATAGGAATGGTTAGTAAGTTTGCTGATGACACCTTAAAGAGGCAGTCGATTTTGAAATAATCAGGGAGATGACGGTGAGGTTGAGAGGGATTGAGGCCTGGGACAGATGGGCTGCGATCTTCTTGAATGGCAGGCTGGATAGAGGGTATTATAGAACAGATGGTGGAGGCTGGCGGGGATGGAGAAGGTTCATTGGGGGCTACAGGGTTTGAAAACAAAATGAGAGAGAGATTTTCAAAGCATTTGCTA
>NC_063369.1:17203840-17219157 GCF_021869965.1 Rhincodon typus
GTTTTCAAACCCTGTAGCCCCCAATGAACCTTCTCCATCCCCGCCAGCCTCCACCATCTGTTCTATAATACCCTCTATCCAGCCTGCCATTCAAGAAGATCGCAGCCCATCTGTCCCAGGCCTCAATCCCTCTCAACCTCACCGTCATCTCCCTGATTATTTCAAAATCGACTGCCTCTTTAAATACCTCCACAACTCTCATCGTTGACCGTCAGTGGACGAGTTGCTGGGGTCTGAAGACCTTTAATATCTCTGCCTTTCTCTGACTCTCCTTTCTTTTTAAAAAGGTGTGCTTTAAATCCACCTTTTATCTGCTCAGCTTGACGCCCAGTTTTGTTTGTTTGACAATGTTGAGCATTTTGGGTTGGTTTTTGCTAGTTTGCAGTTGCTTTGTAACCCAAGGTGCCATCTTGGTTAGAAGTGGCAGGGGGTTGGGGAGGAGGGGGGCGGGTGCAGTAGAGAGAATAGGCCAAGCTTAGTGCGGTGTCTCGTGGAGTTACCAAGGCTGGAGAGCGAGCTTGGAAAAGCCGGATCTGCCCCCGACAGTTCATTTTTGTCTTTGTCTGTGTGTTGCTCTGTGGCTAAGAGTGAAAATGTGCTCTGCCAAGTTTACTTTTAGCTTTAATTTTTGTTCCACCCTCTAATCTCTCAACCACCAACATGTTTTCCAGGGCTGTGAGGAATCTCGTCATAAAATGACCTTTGAGATGTGGTGGGCGTGTGGTTGGTGCTCAAACGGTTTTTTTTTCCACTGTTGCATGCTACCTCATGGCGCCCGAAGCCTTGCGACTAGGCCGACAAAGTACACAGCCAAACATTTTGATACACGGCTGCGGGGGGAAACGTGTTTAAATTCAGCCGTCAGGAGTCGAGGGACAGAAAGTTAGCTCCCAACTGACAATGTTACGGAATCTGGTTCCCTGTTATTTGCCCCCCCCCTCCCTGAGGAAAAAGACTAGGCCTAGGAGCCTGGCTGTAACAGCAGGGAGCTGGGCTCACTAATATAACCACAGAGAGGTCAGCTCGAGGAAGGGAGGCTTTCTGTAGGAGTGGCAGTGTTTGGGCCTGTGTTTTCAAAGTCTGAGCGATCTGGTGATCACACACCAACAACTGGGAGCAGGACAGTAATCAGTACTCCAGAGCCTGTGTAATTAAAGATCCACGAGCCAAGTCACTGTTCTCCCGAAAACAAGGCTCGTCCACTCACCCATAAATTAGCGCTTAAAACACCGCCCTGTTGTTTTGGATTGGTTGAAGAATTTCAACCTTGATTGTTGGATGGTTGTGTCCTGGATTGGGAACGAAGGGTCCCCTCTTTGTTTACCTGCTTTGACCGTCTTGAGGCCGGGAGGATATCGAAGAGACAGAGAGAGCCGAGTTGGGGGTACGGGGAAGGTCAGAGTGCTCAGCCTTCCCTCTGTTTGAGGATGACGCCCGCTCGGATTGTTGGATTCTGCCCCATGTCACTGAGCAGGACCATCCCGGACCCACAAACATTTGGGCGGTTCGTCCCATGAGGTAACGGGGCCTGGAGAGTAGGATATGTCCAATTTCCTGCTGCCCTCCTCACTACGAAGACATTGCAATTCCCAACGTGTTACAGCCATCCATCGACAAGTTAGTGCCATTTTTAATGATTAGAACTGTAGAAATTAGCAGCAGGGCCATTCAACCCATCAATCCTGCTTCCCCCATTCAATAGGATCATGCTGATCATTCAAGTCAGTCCCTTGTTCCCGCTTTTTCCCCATACCCTTTAATCTCTTCAGTCTTAAGAACTATATCTAACTCCTCCTTGAAAACACTCCAGGTATCCCTGTTCTTGAATCTCATAACACCCCTTCTTCACCGCCTGCTGTTTACCTTCAGCAATTGGTTCACAAGACACCCAAGTCCCATTGCACCTCTCCCTTTCCCAACCTATCGTCATTCAGATAATAATCTGCCTTCCTGTTTTTGTGACCAAAGTGGATAACCTCCCATTTATCCACATTGTACTGCATTTGCCCACAAGTTGAGCCTGCTCAAATCACACTGAAACACCTCTACATCCCCTTCACAACACTCCCTCCCAGCTCTGTGTCATCTGCAAAATGAATAGGTCCCTCACTGAAATCATTAATATATCATGTGAATAGCTGGGGCCTTAGCACTGATGCCTATGATAGGCCATCAGGCTGCCGCTAGAGAAAAAGACCCAATTGGTAGCAAACCCCTCCCAGTCATTAGCGTCATTGCTACCAGGAAGTGCTCCTGAGTGTCTCTGCAATATCCTGCCATGGAACATTTTGAGAAAGCAGGAGCTGTTGGGGGAATGGCCTGAGATGAATCACTGCCCCCTCCAACCCCCAGTTCCAAACCTGACACTTTGGATTGAGACACCGCTGCCTTCCTTGCCCAGGAGTATCCCTGGGTAACAGTGTCTCCCCAGGGTGTTGGCGGTACCACCCGTCTCTCTTGCGCGCTCGAAGGTTGTGGGTTCGAATCCCACCCCAGGTAGGACAGGGATTCAAACTCCTGGCCAATGCTCCAGTGCAGGAGTGCTGCATGGTCTGCAATGTTGTCTCTCTATTAATCCCACAGGCCTGTCAGGCGGGTCCAAATCTCCCAGCACCATTTTGTATGGGAGCCAGGGTGTTCCCCGTCAATGTCCTGGTCACTAATTATCCTCCCAGTGATCAGCTCTGCTCTCTTGTCCTTACTGTTCTTGGAATCTTGCAGTGTCAGGGTGGGCTGCCTTTTAAATGGCAAGGAAAGGTTGGAATGATTAAAAAGGCAAGACTCAAGGCTATGAATTGTGAAGCATTTGGAATAAGGTAGATGAACTGACAGTGCAAATTGAGGTAAATAAATATGATCACATTTATAGAAGTGTGTTAACAAGAGAATCAGTACTGGGAAATTAGCATTCAGGGTTATTTGACCTTTTGGAGAGACAGGAGGGGTGGAAAGGATGGTGGGGAGTGCTTTTAATAGGCAATGATTTGATTTATTATTGATACGTACCTAGGTACAGTAAAAAAGTTTTTTGTTTTGCGTTCAGTACAGGTGACTCATACCATACAAAGTGCATCAGGGTAATAGAACAGAGCGAGGAATACAATGTTATAGCTGCAGAGAAGGTGCATAGAGCGAGATCAACATTTAAAATTAATATTAGAGAGGTCCATTCTGAAGTCTAATAGTGGGGAAGGATTAGGGTTAGGGTAGGTACGTCTGTTTAAAATTTTGCATCTTCTGCCCAATGGGAAGAGGTTGGAAGAGATTACAACTAGGATGGGAGGGGTCTTTGATTATGTTGGCTGCGTCCCCGAGGCAGCAAGAAGCGTAGTTAGAGTCAATGGATGGAACGTTGGCTTATGTGACGGACTGGGCTGTGGTCACGACTCTCTGTAGTTTCTCATGGTCCTGGGCAGAGCAGTTGCCGTACCACGCCATGATGCATCCAGATAGAATGCTTTCTATGGTCCATCTGTAAAAGTTGGTGAGAGTCCTCATGGACATGCTGAATTTCCTTAGCCTCCCGAGGAAGTAGAGGTGTTGTTGTGAGGACAGTTGTGAGAGATGATTTGAAGCTTGGATGATGTAGAGTCTTCTTGAGTGGAGGCAAAAAAACAGCAAAGAAAAGATGTTGTTAGGAGTTGCGTACACAAACAGTAGCCACTCTGTGGGAAAGGCCATTAATCAACCAAGAGGAGCATTTAGGAAGAATAGAGCCTTAAAGTGCATTAAATCCCCTGGGCCTGATTAAGTCCATCCTCGCATGTTGTGGGAGGCTAGGGAAGAAATTGCAGAGGCCCTTGCAGAGATTTTTGCTTCATCTTTAGCCACAGGTGAAGTTCTGCAAGACTGGAGGGTGGCTAATGTTGTTCCATTGTTTAAAAAAGGTAGCAAAGTCAAGCCAGGGAACTACAGGCCAGTGACCCTGTCATCAGTGGCGGGCAAGTTATTGGATAGGATACTAAAGGACAGGATCAACCAACATTTTGATAGTCACGGTCTGATTAGGGATAGTCAGCATGGATTTGTGCACGGGAAGTCATGTCTGACAAATACTTTAGAGTTTTTTGAAGAGGTAACCAAGAGGATAGATGAGGGTAGGGCAGTGGATGTTGTCTATATGGATTTAAGGAAGGCCTCTGACAAGGTCCCACACAGCAGGCTAGTCATGAAAGTTAGCTCGCATGGAAGCCAGGGAGAGCTAACTAATTGGATTCAAAATTGGTTCGATGATAGGAAGCAGAGGGTGATGGTTGAAGGTTGTTTCTCAGACAGGAGGCCTCTGATTAGTGGTGTGCCACAGCGGTCAGTGCTGGGACCTTTGTTATTAGTTACTTACATAAATGATCTGGATGTGAATGTACAAGGCATGATTAGTAAGTTTGCAGATGATGCAAAATTAGGAGGTATCATTGATAGCCAGGAAGATTAGCAAAACTTGCAGACGGATCTTGATCAGATGAGTAAGTGGGCTGAAGATTGGCAAATGCAATTCAATACAGATAAGTGTGAGGTGTTACGCTTTGGAAAGTCAAACCAAGTTAGGACTCATACAGTAAATGGTAAGATCCTGAGGAGTGTTGTAGAACAAAGGGATCTAGGAGTACAAGCACATAGTTCATTGAAAGCAACGTCATAGGGAGACAGGGTGGTGAAGAAGGCATTTAGCATGCTGGCCTTCATTGGTCGAGTCACTGAGTATAGGAGTTGGAACATTATGTTACAGTTATATAAGTCATTAGTGAGACCGCACTTGGAGTATTGTGTACAGTTTTGGTCACCCTGTTATAGGAAATACACAGTTAAACTGGAAAGTGTGGAACGAAGATTTACGAGGATGTTGCCAGGATTAGTAGGCCTGAGTTATAGGGAGAGGTTGGCCAGGATACGATTTTATTCCTTGGAACGTAGGAGAATGAGGGGTGACCTTATTGAGGTGAATAAAATCATAAGTGGCACAGATAGGATGAATGCATATAGACTTTTTCCCAGGGGCGGGGAATTGAAAACTAGAGGACGTAGGTTTGAGTTGAGAGGGGATAGCTTTAAGAAGGACCTGAGGGGCAACTTCTTCATGCAGAGAGTGGTGGGTATATGGAATGTGCTGCCAGAGAAAGTGGTTGAGGCAGGTACAATAGCAGCATTTAAAAAATGTTTGGATAGGTACATGGATGGGAAGGGTTAGAGGGATATGGACCAAATGTGGATGATTGGAACGCTGAGAGGGCACCATGGACCAGTTTGGGCTGAAGGGCCTGTTTCCACGGTGTATTACTCTATGACTCTAGAACAATTGAGTGATTTTAATCTTGTTGACTGGGCCAGTTAAGTTGGAAAGGGTAGCTATGACAACCAAATAATGGAATGCATTATGAATAGCTTTGTAGGTCAATATGACTTGGAGCAGGCCATCTTGGATCTGGTAATGGGTAATGAGGCAGGTTTAATAAATGACCTCCGAATGAAAGGTCCCCGAGGAAGTAGTGATCATAACATGATAGAATTTAATACTCAGTTAAAGAGTGAGAAACTAGGGTCTAAAACCACTGTGTTTAATTTAAATAAAGGGAATTACAATGAAATTAAAATGGAGTTAACTGAAGGTAGACTGGGCAGATAGATTAGGAGGAATGACAGCAAGTGGCACGTATGTAAGGAGGTAATTTGTGACTCTCAGCAAGAAAATGTCCCAGTAAGGACAAAAGACTCCAAGAGAGGGATAAACCAACTATTCCTAAGCAAGGAAGTTAAGTCAAGTATGAAGTTGGTGGGAGAAAAAGCATATAATGGAGGCAAATGTCAGTGATAGTCCTGAAAATGGATAAATTCTGAACCTAGCAAAGGGAGGACTTAAAATAAATGCTGAGGGCAAATCAGTGAGGAATATAGAAACTGTCAACAAGATCCCCTTTTAATAGATAAAAAGGGAGAGAGGTTCCAAGTGAATATGGTCCCCTTAGAAAATGATTCTGGGGCGGAGATAGTTATGGGGAGCAAGGAAATGGCAGAGCACTTAAATGGATATTTTGCATCAGTCTTTACATTAAAAGATACTTTGAACATTCCATTAATACCAAAGAACATGGGAGAAGAACTAAATACCAAACTAATGGGGCTAAAGACAGATGGGTCCTGATGGCTTCTTCCTAGGATCCTAAAAGAGATACTACAGAGATAATGGATGCATTGGTTGTAATTTTCCAAAAATCCCCGGATCCTGGAACAGTACCAGAGAATTGGAAAACTGCTAATGTGACAGCCCTTTGCAAAAAAGAGGAGAGGCAAAAAGCATGTAACTGTAGGCTGGTTAATCTAATGTCGATTGTTGGAAAAATGTTGGAAGTAAAAATATAACATTTGGAAAATCATAATCCAATCCAAACTGAATCAGCATAGCTTCAGGAAAGGACCATCGTGTCTGATTAATTTATTAGAGCTTATTGAGGAAGTCTCGAGTAGAGTCGATACAGGGAAACCAGTTGATGTGTTGTATTTAGATGTCGAGAACATGTTCGACAAGATATCTCAAAGATTAACTTTTAAGGGCTCATGGTGTGGAGGTAGTATATTGGCATGGATAGAGAAATGGCTAATGGGTGGGAATCAGTGAGTGGGGGTAAGAGATTTGTTTACAAGTTGGTGACCTGTGACCAGTGGGGTTCCACAGGGATCAGTGCTGGGACTGCAACCATTCACAATATATATTACTAACTTGGAGGAAGGAAGTGAATGTACTGTAGCTACGTTTGCAGGTGACACAAAAATAGGTGGAAAGGTAGAAAATGTGGAGCTGGAAAAGCACAACAGGTCAGACAGCATCCAAGGAGCAGGAAAATCAACGTTTTACAATCCGAGATGCTGACTTTCCTGCTCCTCGGATGCTGTCTGACCTGCTGTGCTTTTCCAGCTCCAAAATGTTTGGCTCTAGCTTCCAGCATCTGCAATCTGTTCTGTCTCTAAGGTGAAAAGGCAGGCTGTGAGAGGGTGTTAACTAAGTGGGCAATGAGTTGGCAAATGAAGTATAATGTGGGAAAATGTGTTGTTCATTTTGGAAGGAAGAACAAAACAATATTATTCAAATAGAGCAAAACTGCAGAAAGCTGCAATATAAAGATTCTAGGGAGGCACTTCTGTATGAAACACAGAAAGCTAGCACACAGGGGTGGCAGGAATCAGGAAGGCAAATGGAATGTTGGCCCTTATTTAAAAGGGGTTGGTGTATAAGAGTAGGGAATTCTTACTGCAACTGTACAATGTGCTGGTGAGACCACAACTGGAGTACTGTGAGCAGTTTTGGTTCTGCTTATTTAAGGAAAGGTATCATTTTATTGGAGGTAGTTCAGAGAAGGTTCATCATGATCATCCCTGGTATGGAGGGACTGTCTTATGAGCAAAGGGTAAACAGGTTGGGACTTTACTCACTGGAGTTTAGAAGAATGAGAGATGATCTCATTGAAACATGTAGGTTTCTTAAGGGGCTTGAGAGGGTAAATGCTGAGAGGATGTTTCCCCTCATGGGAGAGCCGCAGACCAGAGGGCATGGTCTGAGAATAAAGAGGTACCAATTTAAGACTGAAATGCTGGAGGAATTTCTTCTGAGAGTTGAGTCTTTGGAACTACTTACCCCGGAACTGTGGGGACAGAGTCCCTTTGTATGTTTAAGGCTGAGATAGATTCTTGATCAGTCGGGGAATCAAGGGTTATGGGAAAAGGGCAGGAAACTGGATGTGAGGAATGTTGGATCAGCCATGATCCTATTGAATGGTATAGCAGGCTTGAGGGGCTGAATGGCCGACTCCTGTTCCTGTTTCTTATGGTTTAACAGCAGCTACACGTCTCAGGAATGCATTACTAATGAAATGCTGTAGAAGATACAAGACAAGGTTATTTGTGCAGTGTCTGACAGTCTTAGTCTTAGCCATGGTACAGTAGCTCAGGGCATTCCCACACTTTATGGGTCATCTGTTGATTGGGTAAGACCTGAGCAAGAGTAGACCACTCTGCCCCTCTACCTTGCTGCACCATTCAATAAGATCACGCCTGATCTCATTGCTCCACCTCCTCACCACCCTAATAATCTTTCATGCTCTTGTCTATTAAGAATCCATCGAACCTTTGCCTCAAAAATATTCAAGGCTTCACCATCTTTGAGGAAGAGAGTTCCAGAAGCTCGTGACTTTCTGTGGGAGAATAACTCTCCTCATCTCTGTTTGAAATGAGTAGCGTCTTATTTTTAAACAGTGAGCCCTAATTCTAGACCCTCTCACAAGAGGAAACGATCTTTCCAGATCCACTTGGGGTTGAGACCCCTCAGGATCTTTTGTGTTTCAATCAAGTCATCTCTTGCCCTACTAAACCCCAGAGGATACAGGCCGGGCCCGTCTAGCCTATCCTCGTCAGGTAATCCCCTCATTGCAGGTATTAGTCGAGTAAATCTTCTCTAACCTGCTTACAACACATTAACGTCCTTCTGTGAGTGCAGTGACCATTACTAAACACAGTACTCCAGGTGCAGTCCCACCAATGCCCTGTATAACTGAAGTATAACCTCCCTAATCTTACATTCAATTAACCTTTGCCGTAAAATAAAACATTCTATTAGCTTTCCTGATTATTTGCTGTCCCTGCATACTACTGGGCATTTAAAAACAAAATTCACTAGTGGGGCATGGGCATTGTTCGCTACCCTAGTTGCCCCTTGAAACGGTGGTGGTGAGCTGCCTTGTTGAATCACTGTAGTCCACCTGCTGTAAGTAGACCCACAATGCTGTTGGGGAGGGAATTCCAGGATTTTGACCCAGCGACGCTGAAGGAATCGTGATATATTTCCAAGTCAGGATGATGAGTGGCTTTGAGACGAACTTGCAGGGGGTGGTGTTCCCATATGTCTGCTGTCCTTGTCCTTGTAGATGGAAGTGGTCATGGGTTTGGAAGGTGCTGTCTGAGGATCTTTGGTGAATTTCTGCAGCGCAACTAGATAGTACACACTGCTGCTACTGAGCGTCGGTGGTGGAGGGAGCGGATGCTTGTGGGTGTGGTGCCAATCAAGTGGGGACTGCTTTGTGCTGGATCGTGTCAAGCTTCTTCAATGTTATTGGAGCTACATCCATTCAGGCAAGTGAGGAGTATTCCATTACACTCCTGACTTGTGCCTCGTAGATGGTGGACAGGTTTTGGGGAGTCAGGAGGTGAGTTACTCATTGCAGTGTTCCTAATCTGTGACCTGCTCTTGTAGCCACTGTGTTTATGTGATGTGTCTGCTTCAGTTTCTGGGCAATAGTAATCCCCAGGATGTTGATAGTATGGGGATTAAGTGATGGGGACACCATTGAATGTCAAGGAGTGGAGATCAGTTTGTCTGTTATTGGAGATAAACATTGCCTGGCATTTGTGTGGCATGAATGTTAGATGGACTTTGGAGGGCCAACAGGGCTGTATCTGCCATTGTCTTTTCTGGTACCTAAGTCAATTCCAGGTGGTCTGTCTAGTTTTATTTCTTTCTTGAGAAAATATATTGATTGATACAACTGAGTGGTTTGCTAGGCCATTTAAGAGGGTAGTTATGGGTTAATGACATTGCTGTAGCTGTGGAATTGCATGTAGGCTGGACCAGGTAAGGATGGCAGTTTCCTTCCTTAAAGGTCGTTCGTGAACCAGTTGGGATTTTCCAACAACTGACAATGGATTCATGGTCTTCAGTAAATTCTTAACTCCAGTTATTTTCCATGGCAGAATTTGAACTGGGGGCCCCGAGAACATTAGCCGGGTCTTTGGATTAATAGACTAGTGATAATACCACTAGGCCATTTGCTCCTCTCCAATATGTTCCCTACTATAAAATTTCCACCTTCATATTCAAAAATCCCTCTGTGACCTCTTTCGCCTCCCCCAACCCCAGCCCTCTATCTCTGTATCCCATCATTCTTTGAAGTTTGCGTCACATGTAGGCAGGGTGGTTAAGAAGGCGTTTAGCACGCTTGCCATCATTGCTCAGACCTTTGAGTATAGGAGTTGGGATGCCATATTGATGTTGTTCAGGACGTTGGTGAGGCCTCTTCTGGAGTACTGTGTGAAGTTCTGGTCACCCTGTTATAGAAAGGATATTATTAAGCTAGACAGGGTTCGGAAGAGATTTACCAGGATGTTGCTGGGAGTGGAGGGTTTGAATTGTAAGGAGAGGCTGGATCGGCTGGGACTTTTCTCACTGGAGTGTCGGAGGTTAATGGGGTGACCTTGCAGAGGTTTATAAAATCATGAAGGGGTATAAATAAGGTGAATGGCAGGTGTCTTTTCCCTAGGGTGGGGGATTTCAAGACTATGGGGCATATTTTTAAGGTGAGAGGAGAAAGATTTTTTAAAAATTACATGAGGAGCAACTTTTTTACACAGCGATTCGTGCGTGGAGTGAGCTTCCTGAGGAAGTGGTGGATGCGGGTACAGTTACAACGTTTAGAAGACATTTGGTCAAGCACATGAGTAGGAAAGGTTTGGAGGGATATAGGCCAAGTGCAGGCAGGTGTTGATTGATTTTATTGTCACATGTACCGAAATACAGTAAAAAGCTTTGTTTAAGAGGCAGATCACAGCAAGCAAAGGATGTATGGATCAAAAAGACTTAGACAGACAAGTTACATTATTTGAGGCTAGAGTCCATTCAACAGTCTGATAACAGCCGGAAAGAAGCTGTTCCTGAACCACCTCGTGCGTGTGTTCAGGTTTCTGTATCTTCTGCCTAACGGAAGAGGTTGTAGGAGATCATTACCAGGGTGCGATGGGTTTTGATGATGTTGGTTGCCTCTCCGCAGCAGTGAGCTGTGTAAATAGAGTCTGTGGTTGGAAGGTTGGCTTCCGTGATGGTCTGAGCTGTGCACGCAACCTTCTGTAGTTCCTTACGGTCTTGGGCAGAGCAGTTGTCATACCAGGCCATTATGCACCTGGGCAGTCTGCTTTCAATGGTCCATCTATAGAAGTTGGTGAGGGATGTTATCGACATGCCAAATTACGTGAGCCACCCGAGGAAGAAAAGGTGTTATTGTGTCTACTTGACTATCACATCTGTGTGGGAAGTCCAGGACAGGTCGTCGGTTATCGTCACTCTGAGGAACTTGATGCTCTTCACCCTCTCAACCTCAGTTCTGTTGATGTCGATGAGGATGTGTTTTCCTCCTTTCTTTCTGACGTCTGATCAGTTCTTTAGTTTTGCTGACGTTGAGAGAGACGTTGTCAATCAACCACATCAACAAGCCCTCTGTCTCCCTTCTGTATTTTGACTATGTTATGGTGGTGTTGTCAGCAAATTTGTAGGTGGTACTAGTTTAGCTTGGCTTTATGGTTGGCATGGACAGGTTGGACTGAAGGGTCATGCAGCAGGGAAACGGACTCTATTGGTGCCAAGCCCACAGCCCTCTGAGATACATGTGCTCCTACAACCTCTGACCCTCCACCCCATAAATCCCAACTTGCCTGGTGGCCGTGCTGTGATCCTGAGCTCCTGAGCCGTGGAATTTTCTTTCTGAAAAACTCACCGCTTTGATTTCTTTCTGTATTTTTAAGGTGCTCCCTAAAAACTGGCTCTGATCACATTTCTGATGGCATCTCATTATATCTCTGTACTTGGTGTCTTTAAGTCTGTTTGGTAATGGGCACTGTGCAGCACATCGGGACGTTTTCTACATTGTGGGTGCTATATAAATGCAAGTTGTTGCCAGAAATGCTACTCTGAGGGAAGTTTCGCCCTGGGATATGCAATAATGATGGTTGACGTAGTGTGGAAATTGAGACAGGTTGACAGTTTAAATCAGGCTTTTCAAAACACTTTCTCCTTTTTAATTCTTTCATGGGATATGACTATATTATTGGGTAAGGCCAGCATTTCTTACCCTTCCCTAGTTGCCGTTCAACTCAGTGCCTTGTTAGGGCTGGGTCAGAGCGTAGAATCCACCACGTTGTTGTGGGCCTGGAGTCACGTGTAGGCCAGACTGGGTAAGGGCAGCAGATTCCCTCCCAGTAACAGTGAACCAGATGGGTTTTTATAGCAGTCATCAGCCACGAGAGCAGAAATAGGCCATTCAGCCCATCAGTTCTACTTCGCCAATGAGACTGTGTGGCTGATCTGAGAAGCTTCAGCTCCACTTTCCTGCCTTTTCCCCAATAACCCACGATTCCTTTCCTGATTAAGAATCTGTCCATTTCGGCCTTGGATATAATTAATGACCCAGCCTTGACAGTCGTCTGTGGTAAAGAATTCCACAGATTCGCTCCCCTCTGAGAAAAGAAATTCCTCCTCATCTCTGCCTTAAATGTGTCGTTTCTTATTGTGAGATGATGCCCCCTGGCCCTAAACTCTCTCACAAGGGGAAACACCCTCTCCCCATCTGTTTTTAAAATTCGTTCATGGGACGAGGGCGTCACTGGCCAGGCAGCATTTATTGCCCATCCCTAATTACCCAGAGGGCAGTTCAGAGTCAACCCCATTGTCGTGGGTCTGGAGTCACATGTAGGCCAGACCAGGTAAGGATGGCAGTTGCCTTCCCTGAAGGACATTAGTGAACCAGATCTCTCCAATCACCAGCAGCTAGGAGTGAGGGGCAACCAGGGGCAGTGGGCAATGGAGAGAGGGTTTGGGATGGGAGTAGAGACTCCACCTCTGTCACTGTTGGGAATGGGGTCTTGTTAGGAGGCAGTGGGGTAGGGGTAATGTCACAGAACTAGGAACCTAGAGCCCAAGGCTTATGTTCTGGGGAAATGGGTTTGAATTGACCACTGCTGGAAAATACCCATCTGGTTCACTAATGACCGTGTGTGTGTGTGTGTGTGTGTGTGTGTGTGTGTGTGTGTGAGAGAGTTAATTGGAAAAACTCTGTAAATACACACACTGCAAACTGTGTGGACCTGTACAGAATGCGTCACTTTGTCATGTTTAAGCACAGAATATTTTATTGACCAACAGAGACTGGGTCTCTCGGGCTGTATAACTGACGCAGTCTGTGTCTCGCTCACCAAATGATGAGTGGTCTGAAATATCTGCTCGGTTTGTATATCTGAGTGTATAAGCCCCTTTAGTCTGACTGGTGCCAGCTGTCCCTCCCTCCCCCCTTTGTGTATTGACCCAGCCTCTGGCCTTGTGTTTCCCGTTTGATGTCTCCAGCTGTGAATGTGACCTGTGGCAGTGGATTCCCCCTCCTGATTGTGGCCAGCTACACCCATTGAAATCAATTCACTTTGACACAGCCGCACAGTCATACAGTAGGGAGGAGGTGATGGCCTAGTGGAATTATCACTGGACTGTTAATCCAGAGACTCGGGTAATGTTCTGGGGGCCTGCGTTAGGGTTAGGGTTAGGGTTCTGGGAACCTGGGTTCGAATCCACCACAGATGGTGGAATTTGAATTCAATAAAAATCTGGAATTAAAAATCAAATGATGACCAGGAGCCCATTGTCAATTGTCAGGAAAACCCATCTGGTTCACTAATGTCCTTTTAGGGAAGGAAACTGCCATCCTTACCTGGTGTGGCCTACGTGTGACTCCAGACCCACAGCAATAAGTGCTGGCCTAGCCAGTGACACCCTCATCCCGTGAATGAATAAAGGAAAAAAACAGACCCTTTGGCCCAGCCCGTCTGTGCTGACCAGATATCCTAAATTAATCTAGTCCCATTTGCCAGCATTTGGCCCATATCCCTCTAAACCTCCTTTTCATTAGCACATCATTAGCACTTTTAAATGTTATAATTTTACCAGCCTCCACCCCTTCCTCTGGCAGCGTCCTCTGCGTAAAAAAGTTACCCCTTTAGGTTCCTTTTAAATCTTTCCCCTCTTACCTTAAACTTATGCTGTCTAGTTTTGGACTCTCCTACAACACCTTCTCTATTGACTCTATCCATGCCCCTCATGATTTGATAGCCCTCAGCCCTCCTACGCTCCAGGCAAAGTAAGCCCATTCTTAAACCACACCCGCACCCCCATGCCAGCAACATCTTGTAAATCTTTTCTGCACCCTCTCAAATTTAACAACATGCTTCCTTCCTGTCTCTTTCTCAGGGAGTGGTGTCTCTACATATTAGCCTATGTCACTGTCTTTAGCCCATGCTCCCTGTCTATCTCTGGCCTCTCCTGACCTCCAGCACTGCACTGGGTGTGATTTTTTTGTTGTTGATTTTCTGGAGAGGGGCTTGAACTCATAACCCGAGGCGAGTGTGTTACCTGTTGAACCACAATTAACGATCTTAAAGGGAGCTCGGAAAAGGCCAAGTAAAACATCAGGAGGAGCTGGTGGTGGTCTGCCACTGAGCTGGAAGGTCTGAGTTTAAACCCTGCCAGTTCTGCCAATTGTGTTACAACATGTGCTAACAGGTTGATAGAAAATAGTTTGGTTTGGAAACCAGGTTGTGCCACTCTGTGCTGGAGAGGGTTGGATTGAAAACTGGATCCCCATGGTTTATGCAAGAACGACGGTCCATTAGAAACCTGACAGGTGCAGGCAGGCTGTAAGTGAGGAAAGGGAGAGAGATTCCTGGTAAAACTCCAATAGTGCCTTGCCTGGAGGAGCTAAAACCAACTGTGTGGCTCAGAAATTGCATCCTCGTTTCTGAATGGCGCAATGAAGCCTGTTTCTCGGACTCCTCCCTTCACCCTAATTCCAGTTGTTTAATTGGAAGATAAACATCCTGTTGGGAATTGTGGAGTCTGAATTGAAATAATTCTCTAAGTCAACGACAAAGCATAGCAGGTTCCTTCTTTAATTAAAGGAGAAACGTGACCATTGGAAATCTCGGGAGGTGGGCGTCCTGGCAAAGCTGCCTTCCAGTTACCCACCACCACCACCACCCCTCCCCCCCCACCCCCAAACCAACCCTTGCCCCTGACATGAGGGGTATACTCAACCATTTCAGAGGGCGTTGAAAGGCCACTCTCATTGCTGTGGGGCTGGAGTCACACGTACGCCAGAGTGGGCAAGGATGTCAGATTGTGTGTTTTGGGGGCGTGTGGGGGGGGAGCGGGCAGGTGGGTGTTGGGGTCAGGGGTGGAGAGTTGAGGTGGGGATGGGGAGGGGCTTGAGGGATGGGCATGGGACTGGTGGTGTTAGGGTGCACAGCTGCTCCATTCACGCCCGTGATGCCCCTGACCGCGTGCTGTGCGGTCTGTGCCCCTGACACCGTGCTGTCTCTGTCTCTGTCTCTGTGCCCCTGACCCCGTCCCATGCTGTCTCTGTGCCCCTGACCCCGTCCCATTGCTGTCTCTGACCCCATGCCCACGGTGCCCCGACCTCGTGCTGTCTCTGTCTCTGTGCCCCTGACCCCGTCCCATGCTGTCTCTG
>NC_063369.1:17219167-17219363 GCF_021869965.1 Rhincodon typus
CTCTGTCTCTGTGCCCCTGACCCTGACCCCGTCCCATGCTGTCTCTGACCCCATGCCCACGGTGCCCCTGACCTCGTGCTGTCTCTGTCTCTGTGCCCCTGACCCCGTCCCATTGCTGTCTCTGTCTCTGTCTCTGTCTCTGTCTCTGTGTGCCCCTGACCCCAGACCCTGTGCTGTCTCTGCCCCCGTGCCCCTG
>NC_063369.1:17219373-17235999 GCF_021869965.1 Rhincodon typus
CCCTGACCCCAGACCCTGTGCTGTCTCTGCCCCCGTGCCCCTGACCCAAACCCTGTGCCCCTGACCCAGACCCTGTGCCCCTGACCCCGTGCCGTGCTGTTTCTGACCCTGTGCCCGTTGTTGTAGGTGCGTTTGTGATCTGTTGGACCCCAGGCTTGGTGGTGTTACTCCTGGACGGGGTGGATTGCCGAAGCTGTGACATCCTGAAGGTGGAGAAGTACTTCCTGTTGCTGGCCGAGCTGAACTCCCTGATCAACCCCCTGATCTATTCGTACCGTGACGAGGAGATGCTGCACACGTTCCGGAGGATTCTCTGCTGGCCGTGTAACCGCGGCGGTACCTTCCAGGATCCCATCAAATCGCACATTCTCATGCAGCAGATGCTGACCTCCAGCCAACGAGCTTCCAGCTCTCGGGAACACTCCACCTTGTAAACACAGTGCCTGAACAAACCCACCCCCAACTCCCCCCAGACCGGCCTCCCTAGGTATACACCCCCAGCCCCAGCCCAAATACCCCTGAATATACCCCCACACCATCTCCCATGGCTTCTGTGTCTGGTTACACAGAAAGATCCCAGGTGAGGTGAAACCTTTGCAAAGGTCGACTTTTTGCTCTGACGATGCAATCCCCACCCTGACCCCCACAGTGTGGTGAGGGGGTAATTGGGTGGGTGGGGTGGGGGTGCAGGGAGGTGCCAAGTTGGTGTCCTCTCTCCCGGAGGCTCAGGGAGTTTCTGGTGTGGGCCCTTTGTCCAGAGCGACTGGCTGATTGAGAAGGGGTCTGGAGGGGTGGGGTTTACACTGCAGGGTACGAGAGGCCCTTCCTGGCATTTACTAGCCCCCACCCCGCTTTGCATCATATCTGCTCCTGCTCCCTCTGGTCAAGTAGGAAATACCCCAGCAATCAGCTCCTGGGAGGGATAGAGTTGGGGGGTGGGGGAGGTCCCTCGGATATTTCCCATCGGAATTCTGGGCTCAAGCGGCAGTACCAATGTCTGTGATACTCCTGCACCTTGAGGGTACGGAGCTTCAGGAGGAAAGCCTTGATGGGATTGTATTCAATTCCTTGTTTCTGGAGCCACGGGATAAGGGGGAATATGGTGTACCTTCTTCCAGTCTTTTGTTGTTGTTTGTTTTTTTTTCTGTTTTAAAGAAGAAATATACCCGCTTGTAAGAGCAGCGTTCCGATAATGGGTGGCTGCAAGATTTGACATTTCGTTCCCGGTCTTTTCCGTGGAACCGCACGGGGAAACACCCATGGAACATTGGCTGGGTTTTTGAGACCGGGACTGAGTTTGCACACAGCAGAAAGACCGTGTCTTCGTTGATTTTTTGTTTTGTAAATGCATTAACCACATTTCATAATGTGTTGCCTACTCCCGCTCAGGGTGCTGTAAGACACTGGCGAGGGGTTCGGGGCTGAGCCGGGAGAGTGTTGGGGGGTGGGGGAAGGAGTTTGGGATTTGTGACTGCCTACATTTCGGGCTGCCTGGGCTGTGGTTGGCCTAGGGTCACCACTGGGAAGTGATGGGGACCTCCTGTGGGCCACCCGAGGCTGACCGCGCACCCCCTCCACCTCCCAAATTGTCCTGAGGGGAGGGATGGGTCTCACTGGAATATTTTACTTTCAACAGTCTCCTTCATGCCCCCAAGCTGGGGTTTGGGGAATGGGAACCATCTGTACCCTTGCTGTGAGCCTTCCAATAGCTGGTAGGCCCCACGTGTTGTGTGCTGTTGGTTGGGAGCGTCTGGTTTCTGGAGTGTATCATGGTTATATTGGGGCCTCCCCTGGATGAATAGCTTCCTGATACCTGGCCCCGTGTAAGCTCAGGATGGGCCTGTCTGACTGGGAATGTGGTATACGCACGCACGCGCTCTCTCGTGCTGTCCCATGTACTACATAAGTGTCTTGTTTCTTATTCAGTCTTCCTCACTCACTCCCACACTTGTGCTCTCTCATGCATTCGGCCTCATGTACTGTTGCTCCTTCTGCACTCCCCCACTCTCTGTCTGCGTTCTTCTGTTTTTTTTCTTGTCCTCTCCCTCTCTCTCGCTGCACTGTGTGTGCATGCACACACATGTCTGTGTGCCCTGCCTGATTTGCGAGGCTCCCAGCCATTCTGAGGGTGAGGAACAGCCTCTTCCCCTCCTCGTGGTGGCTGACCCCTTGTTGGGGGGTGGGGTGGGTGCACCGCAGGGCCGGGGCCTGTATCTCCTAGAATCGGGATGTTCTTTGTCTCGCTTTCACCCAGGACAGGCCTCAGGGTATGGCCTGGTTCCTGCCAGAGGCTCGGGCTTGGGTCTCCCTTCTATTTGGGGTTCCTATCTCCTACTCGCTCTCTGTCTGTCTCCCACTGCCTCACTTTTTTTCTCTCTCTCTCTTTAACTCCCACACCCCTTCCTTTTGGTGTGCGCGTGTGAGTGTGTCTCTGTCTGTGTCCCTCCCCCTCTCCCCCCCACCCCCCGTCACTTGCTCTCTCCTGCTGTCGCTCTCTCTCTCTCTCTCTCTCTCTCGCGCTCTCTCCCCCTCTTCCCCCCCGCACCCTGTTCCCCACAGTGTGTACCCAGAGCTGACAGTGCCTGCTCAGTGAACAGTGTTGTATTCTCAGACCTTCTGTACTGAGTTGTATAGTTTCTTCTGTAAAGTTGGACTTTTAATTATTGACTGTCTTTTTATGAAAGAATTAAAAATGACAAAAATTTCTATTAAACACAGGTTGGGTCTGTGCTCCCTGTGTAAGGTCTAGTCCATCCTCAAACTCTGAATCTCAGTCAGATCTCCCTTAGCAACTGCAGCAACAACACACACAGAAGTTGCTGGAAAAACTCAGCAGGTCTGGCAGCATCTGTGAAGAAAAAAAATCAGAGTTAACGTTTTGGCTCTGGTGACCCTTCCTTCTCCTGTAGCAACTACCCAGAGGATTACTGGGACTGTTCGGAAATAGAGATGTGTATTTGCTTTTGTTTTATAAGTTGTGACTTGTCTCTGAGTGTTCACCTTGTATAATAATGAGTGGGAACTCTGAACTGGCCTTGGGGCTGGGTGTGGCAAAACTATTTTGGCCTGGCATACGTTAACTATTTAACTATCCACCACTAATCAGTGGGCTTTTGTGGGACACTGGTGGTATCTGTACCTCTGGGCCAGGAGGCATGGGTTCAAATCTCACTTCCTCCAGAGATATGGCATAGCATCACTGACCAGGTCGATTCTAAAAACGCTCCACCATTGGCTACACTAAAGTGTACTTGCGTGAGCTGATTGGTGTAGTGTGAGTATTCAAATAATACACTCCTGCCCTCCCCTCATTTTGATTAACAAACAGCGAATAAAATTGCTGTCGACCTTTTCGCAGTTTGATTACAGGAGTCTGCCTACTGTTGATGCTCACAGCACTCGATTGGTTAAGTCTGGGTGTGGACTCTGAGCCAAGTAAAACTGCTGGAATTGCAAGGTGCAGATATTTTGTAAATAGAGAGATTTTTAAAACAATTTGCGAACGCATTTTCCCTCACAGCTTTACGATGACCTGGAGCCGGCCAACTCTGTATTCACCTAGGATCTGAAATACACCACAGACTGGTGATATATGGGAGCTGAGATAACAAGGTGTAGAGCTGGATGAACACAGCAACATCAGAGGAGCAGGAAAGCTGACGTTTCGGGCCTAGACCCTTCGTTTCCCCATCTGGTCACTGGAGGGCAGAAATTCCCCACCACTGCCCGCAGCTGACCTTTGATCTTTCTCATTGGTGCTCCCTCTCGATTTCTCCGACGATGGACCCAGGGGAACGAGGATATGAGTAAATATTGTGGAATAACGCGCACGCGCACAGCCTCAGAATAGCCATAATGGTCAGTTTGACTTGAATACCTTTAATGTTCACACAGTGGCTCACTCATTTAAACAGGTTGAGTGCAGAGTGATCTCCAAGTGATTTTTTTGTTAACCTCATTGTCTACTCCACCTTGGGTCGTAGACAGAGCTGCAAGCTCCTACCTGGCGTCTGCTACTTGAACAGCCAGTTACAGTTCCCTCGGTCCCAGTTACTGTCTCCTTTTACAGGCATGTTACACCTGGAGCTCTGCCAAGTGATAGTGGAAGGGAATTTGAGTAATGACCCCTCCCGAGCGCGCTCTCCATCCCTGTACCAACTGGGAGACCCCTTTGCTTTAAAAGGCTGGTCCCCTTGTTCTAGATTTCCCACGGCAGCGAATGTCCTCTCAGGATTGCACTGATTGGACGATTCTGCTCCCATCCTTTCCCTGATTGGGTCTAAAGATGGATTTGTTTTTTTTTTGTTGATCAAAGGCCAGTGAGTCTTAATGAGAGGCTCTCGTCCTAACAAAGTGTGGTTTGTTGTACAATAACAATTAGATGCACGATACACAAGCATTTTTCAAAATTCATTTGTGGGGTGTGGGTGTTTGTGGCTGGGTCAGCATTTATTGCCCGTCCCTAGTTGCCCCTTGAGAAGGTGGTGCTGAGCTCCTTCCCTGAGCAGTCCCCTGTGCAAGCACCTTTCTCCCACCACTCCCCCCACCACCACCACCTATGAACAGGAAAAATAAGAATCCGGAGGGCCGTGGGTATCTCTGAGTTGTTGCATCTCGCGTTCCCTCATTTCCGAAAGGATAAGGCAGAGTTTCCTTTTGTATGAGCTGGGGGAGGGGGTGGGCAGCTGGGAGCCAGCGTGAGGCGATGCTGTGGGAGAGAGAGAGAAAGGTCGAGAGTGTGCGTGCGACAATGCATGATGTCGATCCCAGGGTGGAACGTTGAACATCGCGGAGATACGTGTGATCCTGGGAGGATTCAGAACAAAAAGGATGAGACTTCAGTTGGAATCCACATGGGGTGAGTCTGAGCTGGGGACAGTCACTGAGGAATGTGATATGGCTGTGGAAACAAGATTCAGCAAATACTTTGTGGAGCACAAGGAGCGGCAATGAAATTAATGATGTTGAACAGGAAAAAAAAATGATTGGAATGGGAAATCCTGTCAGAGAGAGGAGCAGAACTTCATCAGGGTGAGCATGCCTGGAGGAGGTGGGGCAGCGAGTTAAATATGAAATAAAAACCGATAGAACCGCAGATGCTGGGAATCTGAACATAAAAGTAAGGATGTTCTGCTTCAGTTACACAATATTTGAGATGTGGTCTCATCTGTGTGCAGTTCTGGTCTCCTTATCGAAGAGAGCCTGTATAGACGTTAGGGGCAGTTCAGAGTGGGTTTACAGGTTTGATAGCTGGGTTGTTCTATGTGGAAGCACTGGACTGACTGCACTAGATCTCACACAGGTTTAGAATAAGGGGTGACTTGAGTAGAGATATACAAGATTCTGAATGGTCTTGACAAGGTGGATGTGGAGGGATATTTCCTCTTGAGTGAATCCAGGACTAAGGGCTATCGTTTTGGAGTTAGGAATGTTTTTGGACAGTGTGGGGAATTATCTCTCAGAACGTTGAGAGAGTTTGGAATTCTTTCGGAAGGTGGTGGAGATGGGGCTATTGGGTACTTTCCAGGCAGAGGTGGATAGGTTCTGTTAGGCCAATGAGGCAGATAGGGATGTGGAATTTGAAACCCCACAGATCGGCCATACTCTTGAATGGGGGAGCGAGCATGATGGGCTGAGATGTCTATTTTGCTTCCTAATGAGACCAAAACTGTACGCAATAGTCCCAGTGCAGTCTCTGATGGCCTATAATGTTGTAGCAAGACTCTCCAATTTTAATACAGTTCCCTCTACAGTGTTACTCACTATCTCCTCACCGTCGACCTGTACCTCACATTTACCCCAGTTTGACCCCCACCCCAACTTGAATGAAGACCCTGTGGTCACACCTGGCAGCGGTGGGTATGAGTGGTGGGCTGTGCAAGGGTTACGGGGAAGTGAAGGGTGGGGGTGTTCTGGTCTCTCAGATCTGAGGGTTCCCTGCCCCAGTGCTACAGTTTCCGTATCAACATCTGTGGATACAAAGACAGACAGCTGTCACTGAGCTTAGCATAAACCACTGGGACATGACACAACCCTCAGTTGCTGGGACAGTCAGGATTTGATGGTAGTTACCCCAGTTCAAGTGGGTACCTGTGTGGTGTGATGGTTAAAGCCCCCTGCCCCTGCCCCTGCCTCGGAAGCTCCAGGACTTCCAATGCACGCTGCTAAGAGTGGGAGAAATTCCCACCTGGCCAGAAGTCACATTTACCCCATGTTAATACTGAATGTTAGAGTATGAGGCCACTCAGCCCATCGAGTCTGCTTTGGTAATCCCCGACACTTGCCTGTTGGGTGATGGGAAGGAAGTTGGACTCTTTGCTGTCACTAACTGTAACTCCAGGCTGCAACGTGTGAAAGTGTCCATTACCCCAGCAAACCCCACCTTTGAATGACCGATGCCCCCTTACCTGTCCTGCTTCTGATATATCAAATCAAACCTTTAATCCGGGAGGGTGCTGAAGGCTCCTGATTCCCGACAGATCTGTGAGGAGATAGTAGGAACTGCCGATGCTGAAGAATCCGAGACAACGAGGTGTAGAGCTGGATGAACACAGCAGGCCAAGCAGCATCAGAGGAGCAGGAAGGCTGACGTTTCGGTCCTAGACCCTCTTTCAGAAATGGGAGAGGGGAAGGGGGTTCTGAAATAAATAGGGAGAGAGGGGGAGGCGGATAGAAGATGGATAGAGGAGAAGACAGGTGGAGAGGAGACAGACAGGTCAAAGAGGCGGGGATGGAGCCAGTAAAAGGTGAGTGTAGGTGGGGAGGTAGGGAGGAGGTAGGTCGGTCCAGGGAGGACGGACAGGTCAAGGGGGCGGGATGAAGTTAGTAGGTCGGAGATGGGGGTGGGGCTTGAGGTGGGAGGAGGGGATAGGTGGGAGGAAGGACAGGTTAGGGAGGCAGGGACGAGCTGGGCTGGTTTTGGGATGTGGTAGGGGGAGGGGAGATTTTGAAGCTTGTGAAGTCCACATTGATACCATTGGGCTGCAGGGTTCCCAAGCGGAATATGAGGTGCTTGTTCCTGCAACCTTCGCGTAGCATCATTGTGGCACTGCAGGAGGCCCAGGATGGACATGTCCTCTGAGGAATGGGAGGGGGAGTTGAAATGGTTCGCGACTGGGAGGTGCAGTTGTTTAGTGTGAACCGTGTGTAGGTGTTCCGCAAAGCGGTCCCCCCGATGTAGAGGAGGCCACAATGGGAACAGCGGATGCAGTATACCACATTAGCAGATGTGCAGGTGAACATCTGCTTGATGTGGAAAGTCTTCTTGGGGCCTGGGATGGGGGTGAGGGAGGAGGTGTAGGGGTAGGTGTAGCACCTCCTGTGGTTGCAGGGAAAAGTGCTGGGTATGGTGGGGCTGGAGGGGAGTGTGGAGCGGACAAGGGAACGCTGCAGCCCAATGGTATTAATGTGGACTTCACAAGCTTCAAAATCTCCCCTCCCCCTACCGCATCCCAAAACCAGCCCAGCTCGTCCCCGCCTCCCTAACCTGTCCTTCCTTCCACCTATCCCCTCCTCCCACCTCAAGCCCCACCCCCATCTCCGACCTACTAACTTCATCCCGCCCCCTTGACCTGTCCGTCCTCCCTGGACTGACCTATCTCCTCCCTACCTCCCCACCTACACTCACCTTTACTGGCTCCATCCCCGCCTCTTTGACCTGTCCGTCTCCTCTCCACCTGTCTTCTCCTCTATCCATCTTCTATCCGTCTCCCCCTCTCTCCCTATTTATTTCAGAACCCCCTTCCCCGCCCCCATTTCTGAAGAAGGGTCTAGGCCCGAAGCGTCAGCCTTCCTGCTCCTCTGATGCTGCTTGGCCTGCTGTGTTCATCCAGCTCTACACCTTGTTATCTCAGATCTGTGAGGAGGTTGTTGCACGTGCTCTGTGCCCGTTTTCTCTCTGGCGGATTGTATAAGCAACCACCCCAGGGATCAGGAAAGGGGATTCCCAGGACAAAGATGGAACCTTGGAAAGGAGCGGGGGAAGAGGTTTCTCGCTGGTGAAGGTGGTATTGTTTGCATGCTCCAGGGATCAAAGATGCCCAGGGAGCCATCTACAACTCAATGCATCCAGGGCACTGTGCCAGCTCAGTGAAGGTAGTTGTCTGTGAAAGAACTGGATTTGACCCCATGGGAAGGTGCTGGAGCATTGCCTCGGAAATCCAGGGGAATGCAGTCTCGCGAAAAGAAATGGAAGTGTGCAGCCATCCAGGCAGTCAGAGTGGCCTTTGAGGGAATTGAACTCGATTAGCTTTTTTGTCATAGGAGCACAGTGGAAAAATTTACAAAGTCACCATTTTCAGTGCCATCTTGGGTACCAAGCACCTAGGTACAGATTCCTCAGTACAAGTTCTTAGGAAAAGAATTAGAAAAATATAGAAATAAAAAGTCCAGCATTACAGATCATAGGAATAAGTTAGAAAATAGAGAAATAAGAAGTTCAGAACATGGTCCTCCTAACGCACTCCACGCTGGCTCCTAGCCTCTTGGCTGCACTAGGCCTTGATTCTAGACTGCACCAGGCTTCACCTTGAGGCTCTGGAATCAAGTTGAGGCCAGAAATCCCCACTGAGGGCACAATGGGCTTAGAGACTGCCATGCCGGGCTGAGAGACCACCACGCCAGACCTAGCTAGATCTTTGAGTGAGATGAGTCGAAATACTTCATGAGGGAGACCATTTGAGGTTTTTGTGACCAACACGGATCACTTCCGTCTAGGTGGGAATGCTGGGAAATGTTCTGTGAGTTGCCTTTGTCGCATCTGCCATTTTACATGAAGTGTGTTTGGCTGCTGAGTTGCATTTACCTCTTGTTAATCCCAAATGTTAGAGTATGAGGTAGATATCGGAGATTGTTTCAGTTTTTCTTACTTTAAGGAGTAAAATTTCTCCCTGGTAACTTACAGAATTTACAGTTTATTCCCTTAGTAATGATCTGGGCTTTCAAATTCCTTCCTTTTGAACAAGACTGGTTCTAATTTGGAGAATAATCACACATCAGGGGTTGGTCCATGGAGGGAGGAGGATAGTGTTTACAATAAATTACTGAGAAAAGGATGGAACACATTGAAGCAATAAAGTGCAAACTTTAGGACTTCCAACATTCCTGGCAGTGTCCATCCTACATTCCTGAAAGATCAGCTCATTCCACACAAGTTTCTGACCTCCGTGCAGTCTCACTGCTATGGTCATAATGTTCTTGTGAGCAACTGGGATAGTTACTGAGCTCAGCGGAGACCCAATGAAAACTGGAAAACCCTGAAACATTCCAGTCAGTAGGAAGGAAGACTTGAGTAATTCTTGGTTAGAGAGGAGGCTCTGTCTTACACAGTGCGTGCTCTGTGTCACTTTGGCTCAGGGAGCTGCACCGACAAGGTAGCATTAACTGTTAACTGATAACAGGCTGTTGGAAATGTGCATGGTAGAATGAGTAATGTTTGATTATTAAAATGAGGATCAGTGGCATTCAGATTATATGGACTTCAGAATTTGGGAAGGGAACTTAACACAAGCCCCTGGATATAATGGGCAAGCCAAGTCCTGGGGCCAGGAGTTGGACTCAGGACCTGTTGCAAAGTCCAGAGCACAAAATCCTGCTCACTCTTGTTCGCGCTCTCTGTAACCAACCCTGTTGCACTGTTCGAAGCAAAGCAGTGGTTAGATGTTTACCCCTCCACTAGTACCCCCCCAGCCAATATGGGGGAATGCAGCTTATGGGCCCTTTCTGCGCACCAATCAGCCGCTGAGCTTCCAGAAATACTTTGGGGCAGCTGTGGATGCCTGAGCTTCTGTGTTTCTTTCTCTAAACTGTTAATTTGACGGGAAGGTGGCGTTGTGGTGATGTCGCTGGCATCGTAATCCAGATTAATGATCTGCCGATCCAGGTTCGAATCCCACCCTGGTCCGTGATGAGATTCGAATTCAGTAAAAAGCCTGGGATTAAAAAAAAAGACTCATGGTGACCACATCCATTTCGTTGGAGCTGCCTTTCTGAACTAAATTGATCAATGGCTGGCTATCCCCGGACCCTGTAATGTTGGGGGAAAGAAAAGACTACAGAACTTGCATTGACCTAGCACCTGTCACACCCTAGGCATGTGTGAAAGTGTGATACAATGATATGAAGTGCACTCGCTGTTGTTAATGTCAGAAATGCAGCAACCAATTCGCTCGCAGAAAGCTCCCACAAATGTTAACGTCACAACGGGCAGATTCTGTGTTTCAGAGATGTTGGTTGGTGGATAAATATCGTTAATTACTCTCTGTTCATCCACAAAGAGGGTTCTGGGAACTACACGATCCCCTCGGTTTAGCTGTTGTGTGGAACATGCCCTCAGCACTGCCCTGGAGTGTTCACCTCAAGTTTCTGGGATGGGGCTTGACCCCACAGCGGTCAGAGGGAGGGGAGGCCGTGGTTGGCTCGAGGCTGCTGACTGGACAAACGTATGTGTTTCCTGATCGGCCTGCTATTGGTTACAGAGCTGTCAATCAATTCATTCCAGCCAACCCTCTTGTACAAACCTGAGAGACACAACTGTCAATCAAAACCAGCAGGCCCCTCCCCCCACCCCCGATGCTGAACTGACCTGATCTTCGGATTGTCAGAATCCCTGAATAGTCACGGTAGATAAACAAGCCCACTCGTCCCACACTGACTGTGCTAGCTCTCCAGACGAGCAATCTACCCAGTGCCACTTCTCCAACCTTCTCCCTTTTCCAATAACAATCCCATTCCCTCTCGCACGTCTCATTTGCCTCCACCGCACTCTCAGGCAGCCCATTCCCTAACCACTCTCCTCTGTGTTGCGGGGGGGTGGAAAAAAGCCTTTCTTCACATTACAGTTACCTTTTTTTTGACGTTAACCTGTGCCCTCTCGTTCTTGGGATAAAAGCAAAATACTGCAGATGCTGGAAATCTGAAGGAATATCATACTGGGCTTGAAATATTAACTCTGTTTCTCTCTCTGCAGGGGTGCTGAGTTTCCCCAGCAACTTCCTCTGTTTCCCCTCATTCTTTATCCTCTCACAATCCAGAAACAGCTCTGATAAAGAGTCCTCTCGACTTGGAAACGTTAGCTCGTTTTCTCTCCATGGATGCTGCCTGACCTGCTGTGATCTCCAGCATTTGTTGTTTTCAGGACAGATGGTTACAACTTACTTTGTCCACACCATAATACCTGTATCATATCCAACCCAGCCTCCTCTTCTCTACAATAAACAGCCCCAGATTCTCCACTCTGTCCATGTCATTGATGTTCCTCATCCCTGAACCTTTACTGCACCCTCTCTGACCCCTTTCCCAGCCTTCCTGAGGTGCAGTGCTCAGAAAGGGCTTACACCAAATCTTTTGCCCCTGCAAGTTTCTGATGAATTCTCTCCATAAGTCTAGGTGCTTTCCCAAAGAGAGATTTTCTGTGTTTAGTGAGGTGTAGTGAGATAGGTGTTGTTGCCAGGACTCCATTAGTTCTCCTCTGCATTCAGGGGATACTTGTAAAAGAGTGAATTAATTCAGCATTGGCCAATCCGCCCTAATCCTGCACATCTTTGGACTGTGGGAGGAAACCTACGCAGACGTGGGGAGAACGTGCAAACTCCACACAGACAGTTGCCTGAGGATGGAACTAAACCTGAGATTGAACTGCGATATTGTGGTTCCAGTATCTACTTATGATAATCTGGTAATATGATAAATGTATATGATACATATAATTTAGAGTCATAGAGTCACATTGCACAGAAACAGACCCTTCCGTCCAACCAGTCCATGCCAACCAAGTTTCCCAACTGGTCCCAACTGCCTGCGTTTGGCCCATATCCCTCTAAACCTTTCCTATTCCTGTACCTGTCCATTGTAACTGCACCTGCATCTACCACTTCTTCTGACAGTTCATTCCACACACGAACCACCTTCTGTGTGAAAAAGTTTGCCCCTCTGATTCCTTTTAAATCTTTTCCCTGTTGCCCTAAAATTGTGCCCTCTAGTTTTAAACTCCCCTACCCTGGGGAAAAAACCTTTGCTGTTCACATTATCTATGCCTCTCATGATTTATAAACCTCTATAAGGTCATCCCTGAGCTTCCTATGCACCAGTGCGAAAAGTTCCAGTCGATTCCGCCTCTTCTTATAACCCAAACCCTTCATTCCTGGCAACCTCCCGGTTAATCTCTTTTGAACCCTCTCCAGCTTCATAATATGACAATAATATGATAATGTCGCAATAAACTTAATTCTAATCTCTTCTGTCAGCACTGAGTGTATGTTTATTAACTTTTCTTTACAGACTGTGCATTCTGCAGCATCATGAGGATTAACCCCCTGTGTCTGGCAGCAAAAGATGCTTTGGCTTTTGCTATGAGCAACTTTCAGCAATTCTTTTCAAGTCATAAACTTTATCTGCAAATTCTGTTGGAATATGCACAGATTGTTGCAGATAGTAAGAACTGCAGATGCTGGAGTCAGAGATAACACAGTGTGAAGCTGGAGGAACACAGCAGGCCAGGCAGCATCAGAGGAGCAGGAAAGTCGACGTTTCGGGTCAGGACCCTGTGCCAGGAGGATTTTCCTGCTCCTCTGATGCTGCCTGACCTGCTGGTTCCTCCAGCTCCCCACAGAATATGTATACATTGTGTTTGGTGTTATACGGTGTGATTGATTTGAATACAGTGTGTGACATGCCTCACTGTACATGCCACTACAGGTTCCTACTATCTATGTTTTTAGAATGTTTATTTATATTTAAGGGCGGCACAGTGGCTCAGTGGTTAGCACTGCTGCTTCACAGCGCCAGCGACCTGGTTCAATTCCACCCTCAGGCAACTGTCTGTGTGGAGCTTGCACGTTCTCCCCGTGTCTGTGTGGGTGTCCTCCGGGTGCTCCGGTTTCCTCCCACAGTCACAAAAATGTGCAGGTTCGGGTGGATCAGCCATGCTAAATAGCCCATAGTGCTCAGGGATGTACAGGTTTAAGTGGATTAACCACGGGAAATGCAGGGTTACAGGGATAGGGTAGAGGGGGTGCGTCTGGGTGGGATGCTCTTTGGTGGGTTGTTGTGGACTGAATGGGCCGAATGGCCTGCTTTTCACACTGTAGGGACTCTATGATTTACATTACATATCAAGTAAAATCAGAAAGTGCTGGAGAAACTCAGCAGGTCTGGCAGCATCTGCGGAGAGAGAGAAACCAGATTAGTGTTTTGTGTGATTTTTTTCAGAACTGAATTCTGAAGAGTCAAACTGAAATCAGAATGTTAACTCTGTTTCTCTCTCCCCAGACGTTGTCAGACTCGTAGAGTTTCTCCAACACTTTCTGATTCCCAGTATCTACAGTATTTAGCTTTCATTTGTCAAATGTTGTCTGATATTGAAAGCCCAAGACATTTTACACCATTTCCAACTCCTCATTGCAGCAATCTATGGGGGGCCGGGTATGATGGCTTAGTGGAATTATCGCTGAGACTCTGGTAAGGTTCTGGGGGAGTGGGGTTTAGATTTAAATTTCAATTAGGGCAAAAAATCTGGAATTAACTCTGATGTAAACCAGGACATGGAGGCTACTTTGAAGAAATTGTTGGGACATCTGATGCAAATCTGGGATATTCCTAGCAAAATCGGGATGTCCTGGTCACCTTCTCCAGGAGAGGGGGCACTGCCCCTGCTGTTTTCCGAAATGGACCAAGAAATAAACTTGCCCCTTCCCCGTCCCCACCCACAGACCCCCTCCAAAAGACAGGACCTTCGATTAACATCAAAAAAAAGCCCAACGAATTGCAGGTGCTGGAAAACAGAAACAAAAACAGAAATTGCTGGGAAATCTCAGCAGGTCTGACAGCCCCTGTGGAGAGAGAGAATCCAAGTTAACGTTCTGGGTCAGTGGCCCTTCCTCAGAACACAGACCTGCTGAGATTTTTTTCATCGATATCTGTTTTTGCCGTAGATTACCATCTTCTCTTAAAGACAACTTACTGACTGGTGACACTCCCTTGGTACTGCAATGGGATATTGGCTCAGATTTCTTGTGTCATTGAGTCATACAGCGTGGAAACAGACCCTTTAGTCCTACCAGTTCATGTGACCATGTTCCCAAACTAAACTAGCCCCACCTTCGTGTGCTTGGCCAATTTGCCTCCAACCCTTTCCTATTCATGTACTTATCTAAATGTCTTTTAAACACTGTAACTGTATCCATATCCACCCAAACATTCATCCACACTAACCACTCTCTGTGTAGAAAAGTTTACCCTCATGTCTTTTTGAAATCTTTCTCCTTTCATCTTAAAACTATGTCCCTTAGTTTTGAACTCCTCTACCCTAGGGAAAAGACCTTTGCTATTCACCTTATCTATGCAGCTCAATTTTATAAACCTTTATAAGGTCACCCCTCAACCTCCCATGCTCCGGTGAAAAAAGTCCCAGCCTCTCCTGATAACTCAAACCATCCATTCCCGGCAACATCCTGGTAAATCTTTTCTGAACCCTCTTCAGTTTAATAATATGCTTCCTATAGCATGGTGACCAGAACAGGAAAAGTATTCCAGAAGAGGCTTCACCAATGTCCTGTACAACCTTAACCTGGGTTCGAATCCCACCACAACAATAAAATATCTGGAATTAAGAATCTAATGATGACCGTTAATCCATTGTCGATTATTGGAAAAACCCATCTGGTTCACTAATGTCCTTTAGGGAAGGAAACTGCCATCCTTACCTGGTCTGGTCTACATGTGACTCCAGGCCCACAGCAATGTGGTTGACTCTTAACGGCCCTCTGGGCAATTAAGGATGGGCAATAAACGCTGCCTAGTCAGTGACACCCTCATCCCGTCAATGAACAAAGAAAAAATAAATTCTAGTCCACTGCTTCACTGCGCAAATAGTGGTCTCCTCTACACCGGGGAAATAAAGGTAGACTGGGTGACCGCTTCACAGAACATCTACGTTCTGCTTGCAAAAAAAGACCCTGAGTTTCCAGTTACCTGCCACTTTGTTCCCTGGCCAACATCTCTGTCTCAGGCTTGCTGCTGTGTTCCAGCGAAGCTCAGTGCAAGCTGGAAGGACAACACCTTATTTTCCATTTAGGGACTCTGCAGTCCTCCAAACTCAATATCGGGTTCAATAATTTTAGGGCCTGAGGCACCTTCTCCCATGTCCTTACCCCAACCCTGACCCATCAGGCCTTGTTATCACATGGTCTGCTATTACACACAACCCATTGTTAACCACTAATTGTCCCCATTAGTAGTTACTCATTCTCCCAGGCTGATCGCTATCCACTCCTTTGTCTGTCTAACTGTTCTTCTCTCTCTCTGGGCTCATTCTCCATCTATTGTTTACTCCTCCCCGCACCCTTTCTCTCACATATATACCAACGTTTACTCAGCTAGAATCAGGTCTGAGGAAGGGTCACCGGACCTGAAACATTAACTCTGTTTCTCTCTCCAAAGATGCTGCCAGACCTGCTGAGCTTTCTCAGCAATTTCTGTTTTTGTTTCTGATTTCCGGCATCTGCAGTTCTTTCGGTTTGTTTTTGTTAAATATTTGAATAAGCTGTATTTGCGGGCTAGTATCCACAAGGTATTTGCATTTGTGAGAAGCTGCAGGCTGGGGTGTCAGTATAATGGAGATATGATGATTTAACTTTTAATATCGTTTTGACGATGTAAGCTGCACCCACTCTGTGCTGTGCCTCCTTCTTCCAGTCACTTGGGGAGCTGTGCTGAGATTGGGGAGGGGGGTGGGTTTCGTGTTCTGCAGAGTCATGGCGAGGTTGAGGGTCTGGTCATGGGGAGAGGGGAGTGGCTGACTGAGTGGTCTCTCCCCTTGAGCTAGTGACAGTCAGGGTCCAGGCATCTTCCTGTGTGCTGCTGCTACCCCCTGCTGGCAGCAGAGGCCTGCTGGTCCTCATTGGGTTAAAAACCACATCTTATCCCCCAACAATCTGTCTCTGACACAGTCAGAGATTCATAGAGTCAGTGTCGTCATCAGGCACCAACATTTACTGAGTCAGAGAAGGGGATATTAAGGGGGAAATGACCAAAATCTGAGTCAAAGTGGGAGGAGTTGGGGGAGGGGGTCAGCAACTATCTCCATTTATGTAGCACCTTTCATGTGTAAAACATTCCAAGGTAGCTCACAGGAGGGTTATCTGTTTTACGCTGAGACACCGAGGCAGATATTAGGACTGGTGACCGAAGGTCAAAGAGGGAGGTTTTAGAGAGTGTCTGAGAGAATGGGTGAGAGGTGGAGAGGGAGAGAGGTCGGGGGGGTGAGAGGGTGAGAGGGTCTGAGGTGTGAGGGCAAGAGGGTATGAGGGTGAGAGGATGTGACGGTGTGAGAGTGTGAAGGTGTGAGGAGTTGAGGGGATGTGAGGGTATGAGGGGATGTGAGGGGGTGTGAGGCTCTGAGGGAGTGAGATTGTGTGAAGGTCTGAGGAGGGTGAGGGAGTGAGGGGGTGTGAGGGCTGTGAGTGTGTGAGGGTTGGGGAGGACGTGAGGGAATGAGGGCGTGTAGGGTGTGAGGGAATGAGGGCGTGTAGGGTGTGAGGGAGTGAGGGTTGGGGAGGGTGTGAGGGAGTGAGGGTTGGGGAGGGTGTGAGGTATTGTGAGGGTTGTGGAGGGAGTGAGGGTTGTGGAGGG
>NC_063369.1:17236099-17236417 GCF_021869965.1 Rhincodon typus
GTTGTGGAGGGAGTGAGGGTTGTGGAGGGAGTGAGGGTGTGAGGGAGTGAGCGTTGGGGAGGGTGTGAGGGAGTGAAGGTTGGGGAGTGTGTGAGGTATTGTGAGGGTGTGAGGGTTGTGGAGGGAGTGAGTGTTGGGGAGGGTGTGAGGGAGTGAGGGTTGGGGAGTGTGTGAGGTATTGTGAGGGTGTGAGGGTTGTGGAGGGAGTGAGGGTGTGAGGGTTGTGGACGGAGTGAGGGTGTGAGGGAGTGAGGGTTGTGGAGGGTGTGAGGGTTGTGGAGGGAGTGAGGGTGTGAGGGTTGAGGAGGGAGTGAGGGT
>NC_063369.1:17236517-17241705 GCF_021869965.1 Rhincodon typus
GGTTGGGGAGTGTGTGAGGGTTATGGAGGGAGTGAGGGTGTGAGGGAGTGAAGGTTGGGGAGTGTGTGAGGTATTGTGAGGATTGTGGAGGGAGTGAGGGAGTGAGGGTTGTGGAGGGAGTGAGGGTTGTGGAGGGAGTGAGAGTGTGAGGGAGTGAGGGTTGGGGAGGGTGTGAGGTATTGTGAGGGAGTGAGGGTTGTGGAGGGAGTGAGGGTGTGAGGGTGTGAGGGAGTGAAGGTTGAAGGAAGGAGTATTATTGTGCAGCTACCCGCTAGCTGAGGGCATGACAGCGAATGGGAGTGGGAGGTGTGCGAGGCTCTGGAGGAGACTGGGAGAGTTCTGAATGGAGGGAGGTGGAATGGAGGGGAGGGGAGGGTTACGAGGATAGGGAGGGACAAGGCCATGATGTTAACGAGGAGAATTATTTTATATTGGGGTGGGCTGAGTCAATGCCCAGTCACTGAAGTGTAACACCTCACTCAGCCTTGGCGATGAAGAACTGCATCTGACTTTAACCCCAAACCCATGGTCAGAAATCTCTCGTAAATATTCTCGCAATGGGAAATGGGTAACGCTGGTAAGACCGTCCCTGATCGCCCATGAACTGAGAGGCTCATATTTTACAATATATCGTAACTTCAGCTCATCACAGTGTCGGACCTTGCGAGCAGAGCCACAGCCACCGTTTTGTTGCCACCGTTTTATTTCCAGGTTGGTATCTGTAGGACCTGCTCAGTCAAGTAAAGTTGAGGAAACCCATTGGGGAGTCTAATGGGAAGAGGTTGTTGTCTAAAACATGATGTGCTTTGTTGTAGGACAGTAACTCGGCATAAGTTACATTGTATAATAAAAGATTGTTACTGAGAACACACCGGAAACCTCAATGTTGGGTATACTTCTTCACAGCGTGAAGTTACATTCACATCTGAGTCTAAACGACACTGTTGTGGCTAAACCACAATATGTTACCTGTAATTTGGTTACTTATTAAGAAATCTTACAGTTAAGTACTGAAATAATGATTCAAACTTTATTGCATGTAGCAACCAAAATAAGACCCCTCAATTGAGCAAGTTAATCCTCACAACTCAATTCCTCACAATGTTCTGAGGAAGGGTCACTGGTTTTTTTCCTTCACCGATGCTGCCAGACCTACTGAGCTTTTCCAGCAACTTCTGTTTTTGTTCTTCACAACTCAACCTGCGATAACCCGATTAATGATGGAATCTGGGCCAGGTTTTGACCAACAGAGTGCATCTCTGGAAGTGCCCGTCCTTGTGCTGTGTTGTTCTTCGAACCCGCTACTCACTAGTTCTGATGTTGGATTCTTATAGAATTTTCCCTCGTTCAAATTTGTATTGTGACGTTATTGATGATTCAATAGATTCTTTCATCCCCAACATTGACTATATTTCTGGAGATTTCATGTCTGTATCCTCTTGAGAAGTAACTCCCCTGTTCCTTATTACATCCAGGGTTAGCTGTTTATTTAAAACACAGCTTTTCCTGCAATAAAACCCCTTTACTTCAGCACAATCCTTCTGAAGGCAGTATTTAATCACTCATTTGTCACAAGGCAGCAGATTATCAAGCAATTGTTATCTCCTCTCTCCCAGGAAACAGCTTGTTTATGTTGTTTCTTTGCAGAGATGGTTCATTCTCGTGTTGCTCTCAATCCCCTTCATAACAGCATCTCCTTATCTCCTCCATCTCGAGGAACAGTTTGTTCCAGAAAGTGTTCTTGCTGATCCTTTCAATCTATGAACAGTTATTAAAGCTGTGGAATTCACACTGGTACAACCCCATTAACACTGCGCAGTGCATAACTCCCTCCTTATTATCAAACTTGTATTGTACCTTCCCACACTGCCTTTCCTCCATTGTGAACAGCATATTTTCTACTGTTGTCGATTTAAGTCCATAAACCTAATCCCCACCTCCCCCACAACCCTTGTTGATTTCAGGTGGCCTGGAAGATTTACAATGGTCCAAGAGCACATTCCCTTTGGACTTTGAGGGTTGATAGATCTCTGTGTTGAAGACGATTGACTTTGATCTTGTTCCTGACAGCACGAGATCTGAAAGTCCCTATAAAGTGGAAGACTTTCTATATCTCAGATTTCCTTTGCTGTTGGGTGTCCTTCCTGCTGTAACAGGCAACTGCCCCATAATTTTTTCACAAACTTGGCTTGACTGCAGGAGACAGAGGGTGGGTAGTGGAGAGTTTTTTTTGCACCAGAAGCCTGTGACCAGCGGTGTTCCACAGGGATTGGTGCTGGGCCCACTGTTGTTTGTCATTTCCATAAATGACTTGCATGAGAATATAGAAAGCATTGTTAGCAAGTTTGCGGATATCACCAAAATTTGTGGTATAGTTGACAATGAAGAAGGTTATAAAAACAAAGTTGCTGGAGAAGCTCAGCAGGTCTGGCAGCATCTGTGGAGGAGAAAACAGAGTTAACGTTTCGGGTCCGGTGACCCTTCCTCAGAACTGAGGGTGGCTGGGAAAACGTGAGTTTATATGCAGAAAATAGGGAGGTGGGTGGGATAGGGAGTAAACGATAGGATAGAGCCCAAAGAGAGAGAAAGACAGTTGGACAGACAAAGGAGTTGCTAACGATCAGGCTGGGAGGGTGAATAGTTGTTAATGGGGACTGTTAGTGACTAACAACAGGGGGTGTGTAATGGCAGGCTATGTGGTAACAAGGCCTCGTGTGTGGGGTGGGGGGCTGGGACATGGGAGAGTTTAGGCCCTAAAATTATTGAACTCAATATTGAGTCCAGAGGGCTGTAGGGTCCCCAAGTGGAAAATGCGGTGTTGTTCCTCCAGCTTGCGTTGGGCTTCACTGGAACACTGCAGCAAGCCAGAGACAGAGATGTTGGCCAGGGAGCAGGGTGGTGCATTGAAGTGGCAGGCAACAGGTAGTTCAGGGTCTTTTTTAGGAGCAGAACGTAGATGTTCTGCGAAACGGTCGCCAAGTCTATGCTTCATTTCCCCAATGTAGAGGAGACCACATTGTGAGCAGCGAATGCAGTAGACTAGATTCTGGGAAGTGCAGGTGAAGTGTTGCTTCACCTGGAAGGTATGTTTGGGCCCTTGGATACCGGGGAGGGAGGAGGTAAATGGGCGGGTGTTGCATCTTCTCTGGTTACAGGGGAAGGTGCCGTAGGGCTGTGGGGAGGTTTTGGGGGTGAAGGAAGTGTGGACCAGGGTGTCCCGGAGGGAAAGGAAGGTGGACAAGGGAGAGGAGAGGAATATGTGTCTGGTGGTGGCATCTTGCTGGAGGTGGCGGAAATGGCGTCTGATGATCTTCTGGATGTGGATGCTGGTGGGATGCTGTCACCGGGCCCGAAACGTTAACTCTGTTTTCTCCTCCACAGATGCTGCCAGACCTGCTGATCTTTTCCAGCAACTTTGTTTTTGTTCCTGATTTACAGCATCCGCAGTTCTTTTGGTTTTTTTTAATGAAGAAGGTTATCTTAGATTACAAAGGGATCTTGATTAATTGGGTCAACGGGCTCAGGAGTGGCAGATGGAGTTTAATTTGGATAAATAAGAGGCTACAATGAACAAGGGCAGGATTTATGTAGTTAATGGTGTCCTGGGTAGTGCTGTCGAACTGAGAGACCTAGTGGGTTCACATACATATTTCCTTGAATGTTATGTAGCAGGGAGACAGGGTGGCTAAGAAGGTGTTTAGCACATTTGCCTTCATTGCTCAGACCATTGAGTACAGGAGTTGGGACATCATGTTGAGGTTGTACAGGGACGTTGGTGAGGCCTCTTCTGGAGCACTGTGTGAAGTTCTGGTCGCCCTGTTACAGAAAGGATATTATTAAATTTGAAAAGGTTCAGAAAAGATTTAGCATGATGTTGCTTGGAATGGAGGGTTTGAGTTATAGGGAGAGGCTGGATAATCTGGGACTTTTTTCACTGGAGTGTACGAGTTTGAGGGGTGACCTTATAGAGATTTATAAAATCACGAAGAGCATGGATAGGGTCAATAGCAAAAGTCTTTTCCCTAGAGTAGGGGGGTCCAAAATTAGAGGGCATAGGTTTATGGTGAGAAGAAAGGTTTAGAAAGGGACCTGAAGGGGACCTTTTTCGCACAGAGGGTGGCTTGTATGTGGAGTGGACTGCCAGAGGAAGTGGTAGACTTTTTTCTCTTCATGTGTGGGATGTGGGCATCGTTGGCTGTGTAGCATTTATTACCCATCCCTAGTTGCCCTTGATGCAGGTACAGTTACAACATTTAAGAGGCATTTGGATAGGTACGTGAATAGGAATGGTTTGGAGGGATATGGGTCAAAAGCAGGCAGGTGGGACTTGTTTAGTTTGGGAACATGATCGGCAGAGACTGTGGAGTCTGTTTCTGTGTTGTATGACTCTAAGAACGTGCGTGTTGTGAAACTGTGGAATTCCCTGCCCAGTGCAGCAGCTGAGGCTACCTTGTTGAAGGTTTTTAAGGCAAAGTTTGATAGATTTTTGAACAGTTAAGGAACTAAAGGTTATGGTGAGTGGGTGGGTAAGTGGAGCTGAGTTTATGAAAAGATCAGCCACGATCTTATTGAATGGCCTACTCCTGCTCCTGCTTCTTATGTTCTTATGTCTGACAGACCGTTGTCTTGTGATGGACTCTGTGTCTATGTGGAGTGACTAATTCTACTTCTACAGGGATTTGCTAACCCACCTGTCGCAGTGTGTCCCCTACCGGGTCTGAAATGCTTTAACACATGTTGAACCTTACCACAATGTTCCCTTCAGTGGTGGCTTTCAGCTTCAAATGCGGAGTTGTGCCCCACAATTTTTAATCTCTCCGCCCACTTGCTGCATTGCTCTAAGATAAAGTGCTGCCCAACATTGCCACCACGTTGTAGAATGAACGCTTATTGCAGCTTACACCTGGTGTAAGATCCAGTTGGTACCTTCGCTGCCTCCTGGTGGGGAGTGGCGTGGTCGAGGAAAACCACTGAGTGCTCGAATGAGAAACAAGGTGGAGTTTATTTCAAGATGGCAAGTCAAAACAAGTCACGTAGACATGATAGACATTATTACGGAGACTTTGGGCAGATTTCAGTGTTGGGATTTATTCCTTCATGATTGAAGTTTGGGGATTGATACAGGGCTATGGGGAGAGAGTGGGGCAGTGGGATTAGTGTGGGATCGATACAGGGCTATGGGGAGGGG
>NC_063369.1:17241715-17286709 GCF_021869965.1 Rhincodon typus
GGCTATGGGGAGGGGGAGAGAGCGGGGCAGTGGGATTAGTGTGGGATTGACACTAGAACAGGAAGAGTCCATTCAGCCCTTGTGCCTGTTCCTAATGGCCTTGCCCTGTAGTGTCCATCCTGAACATTGCATCGAGGCTGTATTGTCTTCTCTGTTCACCTTCTAAGGACAGGAGGCCATTCAGTCCTTTGATCCTGTCCTGCTATTCATTGAGATCATCGTTGATCTATAACCTAACTCTTTATCCCATGCCCTCTCATAACTTGTCTTAACTAAACTCTATCAAGCTCAGTTTTACAATGGGCCATTTCCCTGACATTAGTTTCCATTTGTCGGGGATAGTTTGATTTCCCATTGGATGTGGGAATGTTATAGAGGGACCTGTCTCTAATTTTATACCTCAGCTCCATCACCAAGACCCCCTGACTAGTGGAGAGTATTTCGCTCTATCTAACCTCACTGTTGTCCTTAATACCTTACCAGATGAGACTGATACAATCGCAATATTTAAAAGGCACCTTGACAGATATATGTGTAGGCACAAATAGCAGGATATGAACAGCGTAGAGGCTAAAGATTTTTTAGTTTCGAAAGGCATCATGTGTCAGCGTTGGCCTGGTGGGCTGAAGGGGCCGTTCTTTGTTCTTCGTTCTAAAAAGCTGGGTGTTAGTTTAATAACATAATTGTCATTCCGATCTGTGATTATCTGTTTCCTGGAGCTGCTATCATTGCTCAGTGAGACCCATTTAACTGCCTGATAATAAACTGTTAATTATAAAGTGTGTTTTTATTACATTCTGACTGGTTCCTCGATTCTTAATTAAGATAAGACGTTTTCTGACTAAAAATTGGAAGTCATTTTCGATTGAGAAATCATACATTGGTTCCCCAGTTGTCACTGAGCCACACTGATCTTAATGTTTGAGCTGGGATTGGGATTGATGAGTACATCAGGTGCTTATAACACAGCCTCCAGGCTGCAGTGGGGAGTAGGCTAAAACAGGTGTAGCACTAGGAACCCTGGTTTCTGTCCCTGGCCCCTGTACATCATCACCTCATTCAGCAGCACAGGGTCAGCAATGGGGCTGGGATGTGGGGGTGGTCAGCACTGACCCTCTGACAGTGCGGCTCTCCCTCAGCACTGACCCTCTGACAGCGCGGCGCTCCCTCTGTACTGACCGTGTGACAGTGCGGCACTCCCTCAGCACTGACCCTCCGACAGCGCGGCGCTCCCTCAGTACTGACCCTGTGACAGTGCGGCGCTCCCTCAGCACTGACCTTCCGACAGCGCGGCGCTCCCTCAGTACTGACCCTCCGACAGTGCGGCTCTCCGTCAGCACTGACCCTCCGACAGTGCGGCGCTCCCTCAGCACTGACCCTCCGACAGTGCGGCGCTCCCTCAGTCTGCCCACCTTCTTCATAGCTGAAATCTAAGCATATAACCCAATGTCATATTAGTTTTGGTACATCATTGTTAATCAACCTCCAGATATCTGACTCAATATGAACCCAAATCATAATGCTTCATGTAATATTGTATGTTGATTTGTTTCTTGGACATAGGCCTGGCTGGCTAGGCTAGCATTTATTACCCATCCCATCTTGCCAGAGAGCATTTAAGGGTCAGTTGTGTCGCTGTGGATCTGGTGTCACTTGTAAGCCAGCCTGGGTAAGGTGGAGTGGGGTGGTGACCCAGCAGGCAAGGGGGCAGCAGCAAGGCGTGGAGTGATTAAAGGGCTCGGTGTGCTGGAAAGGATCCTGGCGTGTTGGGGGAGAGCGGACTGAGATTTCAGGAGTAGGGGTGTAGCTGGTAACTGTTGGGACCCCAACAAGGGAGGAGGCGGGGCAGGACTGGGAGCCTATCCCAGATTACTTCTGGGTCTGGTGAGGCCGCAATGGCCTGTGTTGGTACAATGGCCTCTGTCTCCAACTGCAGGTTGGAGGTTACCACTGCAGATAGGTAACAATTATGTAAGACCCTGCTGGAGTCTAATTCAAGCTGCTTTAATAAACACCTCAACCTCACTGTTGGCTGAGAGTAGGTTCAATCCTGTATCTGGCTGGGGGCCGACTTGCTGAGGTACATCGTTTCCCAGGATAACAATGTCTTGGTTTTAAAATTCTCTTCCTGGTTTTCCAATCTGGGAACCTCGCTACCTCGGTGACCTCCTCTGGCCTTGCCCCCTCCTCAGGGATATCTGCACTCTGTCCTGATTTTGATCGCTCCCTCACCTCCAGGTGCCATCACAATTCTCCTTTGCCTTCATCTCTCTCTGTCTCCTTTACGATCTCTCTCCGAAAACCACATTCACTGGCCAAACCTTTGCTCTCCCGTCCTAAATGGATGGCTAAGTGTTGCTTTATGCTCCTCCAAAGCATCTTGGGAAGGTTTAATAATTTGAAGGAGCTGTATAAATGCAAGTTGTTGTTATAGTAGCTCGGGCCGACTCCATGATGGGGTATGGGTATTCCTGGATGAGCCAGCATTTATTGCCCACTCCTAATTGCCCTTGAGAAGGCCCTGGTTCTTAGGGAGGGAGTTCCAGGATTTTGACCCAGCGACAGTGAAGGAACGGTGATATATTTCCAAGTCAGGATGGGGAGTGGCTTGGAGGGGAACTTGTAAGTGGTGGTGTTCCCACGTATCTGCTGCCCTTGTCCTTCTAGATGGAAGTGGTTGTGGGTTTGTAAGGTACTGTCTGAGGATCTCTGGTGAATTTCTGCAGTGCATCTTGTAGATGGTACACACTGCTGCGACTGAGCGTCGGTGGTGGAGGGAGTGGATGCTGAACATTGTAAAGGTACAAGCTAGCTTGCTCTATCTTAAAGGTGTAGTCCTGTCTGGTCTAATGTAAAGGGGCAAGCTGATCTGCTCAGGGATCTCTGCTGTAATGCAACAGTAATTTCTGGAGGTGAGACTTTCCTGAGTGAGAGTGGAACTGTGAACAGATATGATCTTGGGGATAAATGTGTGACCAATAAGGAGGTTGTGAGAGCTCAGACATTGCTGTGGCTGTGTTAATGTTATCGTTACCGACTCGAGCCTGACGTATAAAATCCATCACTGTGAAAGACTCATTCTCAGCCCCCTCCTCCTCCTGCAGCCCAAATTATACCTTGGCCTCACTTTTTCACCTCAAATCTTTCTCCAGGAAATAGCTCGTGACAGGGGATTGGAAAATAACATCAAAGAGGTGAGATGGTACAGAAGATTAAAACTCTACTTAAAGACACTCTCATTTATCCTGGGCTGCTCCTGTCCATCTTTATCAGATCTCCATTTCCTCTCACTCCTCACGGCTGCTCGAGGGACACCGATAGGAAGAATTGGTGTCTGTCCCCGCTAGTGAAGGGAAAGTACCTGCATTTGCACAGCGCCACTCCCATCCTCGGGGAGTTCTCCCCAGCACTTTGTGATGGAGCAGCTCTTTAAAGTGCAGTGACTTGTCAGAACAGGGGAAATGTAGCAACCAGTCTTGGCATAGCAAGATCCCACTGCTGGGGGTTGGTGTGGTGGGGAGGGTAGGTGTTCAGATTTTTAAAGTAAAGGGAGCTTCTATTTAAGGTAGAGATGAAGAGAACGTGTCCCACAGGATCAATCACCTGTGGAATTCTGTTGCCAGGAGAGCAGTGGATCACTGACTACAGCCTAGGCCGAGTTGGAGAGATTTCTAATGGACAAGGGTCAAGGGTCATGTGGCAGAGCAGATGGGAAAATGGAGGTGTGACGAACCAGATCAACCACGAGCTTACTGAGTGACAGAACAGCCTTGAGGGGCAGAGTGGCCTACTCCTGCTCTGACTTCCTGTGCATTGATAATCACATTGTGTCCATGGGCAGGTCAGGGATTAACATTGGCCACATCACTCCCATCCTCATTTCTCACATAGGGTCTCGTTCACTCGAGAGGATTTGAAGTTCTGCATGAAAGGTAGTGGCTCCAATACAGGAGCACTCCCTCTGTATGGAGGGTTGATCTGGAGCTCTGGGATTTTAGCCACAAGCCTGAAATCTCCAGAGGGAGGTGCAGCTGAGGTAGATAGGAGACTGCGAGGGATATTTGAGGGAAGGTTCTCCTCAAGATGGAGGGAGACTCGAAGTTTGCGGATGTGAAATAAGAAGACTGAGAGCCCAAGCCCAGGTCTACCCTTCAGGGCAGTGTGGGAAACCCCTTCAGCAGAATGGCTTGTGCCCAGGGTGTAGCCTTTCTCAACACGACCCTCCCTGGAACATCGGAGGCTGAGGGGTGACCTTATAGGGGTTTATAAAAATCATGAGGGGCATGGATAGGGTGAATAGCCAAGGTCTTTTCCTCAGGGTAGGGAAGTCCAAAACTAGACGGCATAGGTTTAAGGTGAGAAGGGAAAGATTTAAAAGGGACCTAAGGGGCAACATTTTCACGCAGAGGGTGGTGCATGTATGGAATGAGCTGCCAGAGGAAGTGGTGGGGGCTGGTACAATTACAACATTTAAGAGGCAACTGGATGGGTACATGAATAGGAAGGATTGAAGGGATATGGGCCAAATGCTGGCAAACGGGGCTAGATTTATTTAGGATATCTGATCGGCATGGACAGGTTGGACTGAAGGGTTTGTTTCTGTGATGTACATCTTTATGTCTCAATGATTCCCACTTTAGGGCCTGGAGCATCAGGCTTAGACATCATGCGGCCTAATGTGTATGAATCACAGAAAACCAGTGTGCAGGGACAGCAGGGAATAGGCAAATGGAAAGTTGACATTTATTGCTAAAGGAATAGAGCATATAAATGGGCAAGTGTTGCTGACCCTGTATGAGGCTTTAGTGAGACTGCACTTGCAGTATTGTGTGCAGCCTTGATCCCCTTACTTGTGGAGGGATATATTTGTGTTGGAGGAGGTTCACAGGAGGTTTACTAGATTCATTCTAGACTTGAGGGGTTTGTCTTACGAAGACAGATTGAGCAGTTTAGGCCTATATTTACTGGAGTTAAGAAGAATGAGGGGAGATCTAACTGAGGTAAGTAAGATGATAAAGGAGATCAACAAAGTAGTTGTAGAAAGGATATTTCCTTGTGGAGCAATCTAGAACGAGAGGTCATAGTTTTAGGATAAGGGACGGCAGATTTAAGATAGCTTAGGAATTATTTCTCTCAAAAGGTCGTGAATCTGTGGATGCGGGGCACTGAATAAATTTGAAGAGAGAGATTTTTCATCAGTAATGGGTGAAAGGGTTATGGGGAGTGGGCAGGAAAATAGAGTCAGGGCTGAACTGAGATCATCCATGATCGTGTTAAATGGCCAAACAGATTCGAGGGGCTGAGTGGCCTACTCCTGTTCCTAGTTCTTACACAGGGAAAGCCAGCTGTATTTTGCTGGCACCTGGGGGAAGGTCAGAAGGTGGCAAATACAGGAGTTAGGATCCGAACCATGTCCATTTGCTGTCAAGCCTGATTCTGGCTGTCTCTTGGAGAGGCAGCCATACCCTCCTCATGTGAAGGTGCCTCCTCCCTCCCTTCCAGTCCCTCATCACAGAGCCAGGGAGCCACAGGGTGGGATCATATCTCAGTAAGAGGCTCCCACTGCTGGTGAATTGGATTGTTAAACAAGGTGGGGAAGCCTTGCATGTTCACTGGGAGAATCATGGAAACAAAGAAAACAGGAGCGGGAGTAGGCCATTTGGCCCTTCGAACCTACACTACTGCTCAGTATGATCATGGCTGATCATGCAATCTCAGTATCCCATTCCCACTTTCTCTCCATACCCCTTGATCCCTTTAGCTGCATGGACCACGTCCAGCTCCCTCTCGAGTACATCTAACAAACTGGCCCCAACAGCTTCCTCTCAGAAAGAATTCCACAGGTTCACAACTTTGAGTGTAGAAATTCTTCCTCATCTCACTCCTGAATGGCTTATTCCTTATTCTTAGACTGTGACCCCTAATTCTAGACTTCCCAACATCAGAATGTTCTTTCCGCATCGAGCCTATCCAGTCCCATCAGGATTTTATATGTTTCTATGGGATCACCCCTCATTCTTCTAAATTCCAGCCAGTACAAACCTAGTTGATCCAGTCTTTCTCTATATGTCAGTTCTGCCATCCCGGGAATCAGTCTGGTGAACCTTTGCTGGACTCCCTCAATAGCAAGAATCTCCTTCCTCAGACTAGGAGACCAAAACTGTGCACAATACTCAAGGTGTGGCCTCACCAAGGCCCTGTATAACTGCAGCAAGAAGACTGGCGGCACCTGTCAGACTGGTGTCCCTGAAGGACCGGGGGGAGGTTAGTTTCCACTCTGCCACCCTCCTGGAGAACCTCGGGGATCGCAGTGGAGAATGAAGCCTGTAAATCTCCTAGTAATGTGTTTCCTGGCCTATGTCACGTCCCTGTGGCTGGGCACTCTCCCCATCTCTCTGGGCCTCTCGGTCCGAGGCTAATGCTGTCTTTACCTAAGGCACAGTAAGCCCAATCAGTTAGACTCATTGTTCAGCTCAAACCTCAGTCTGGAGAGATTGCAGGCCATTAATGGAACTTAGACCCACAATACTAGCTCCCACTGTCTCTCTATGGAATAAACACATAAACAGCAGGAGTAGGCGATTCGGACCCTCAAATCTGCTCGGCCATTTGATACGATCACGGCTGATCTCATCTCAGCCTCAAGTCCACCTTCCTGCCCACTCCCCATAACTTTTAAACTCATTATTAATTTAAAAATATGTCTATTTCCTCTGGCACCCACTGCTCTCTGGGGAGAGCGTTCTAAAGATTCATGAGGTCAGGTTTATGTACAGCTACGTTCCACCAGAAACAACTTGGCTGTATTAACCAATATCAAAATATCAAATCCTAACTTAAGAATTCTTGAATACTCTTATTTATTCATAGATCCTTGAGGAATTAAGTGTTAGTCTACAACATTATAGCTAGTTAATATTGTTTATTATATATAAAGTAGTTAATACACTTATATTAAGGTATATAAGGTTTGTGATTTGCTTACATTAATATCATTTATTTTAGAGCTTGGATTTTGAACTAGTGGCATGTGGGCTTTTATCTGTGTGTATGAGGGGGTTTAATAATTAACTCAACAGTATTTCTGGAGCAATTTAAAAAAAAATGAGTTTAAGAGAGAAGCTCTGGTGTGATAATAGAAATTAGTTTGCATTGTGAGGGTTTATAAGCTGACAGAGTTACCTTGAATAGCATTAGCTTGCTTTCAGTAAGAAGAATCAGAAATTGATTTTTATTTTGCTTATGGGAAGAGTGCATAGCTCAGAAAGCTTTTAATTTCAGGTTGCCAAAGTCCTCGACTGAGATTGGCATAAAACACAGCTCTTCCTGAAGAAGAGAGAACATACAGAACATGGAGGAAATGGGTTACCTTGGTACATGGGTGTTGGATTTGAAAGTCCCAGACCAGAACTGTTTGGTTAGAACCCTGAAACAATTATTCAAAGCTGAGAAAGTCTGAGCTCTGTTGTGTTAATAACCAAGGCAGAGTCTATCAAATTCTGAAGATTGTAAAAGAAAAGAAATAGCCGTGTCAAAACTATAGGTGATGGCGAAGAGAACAATCTATGGTATTCGAATACTGTCAAGTGATGGTGTTGGGAGTAAAACAATTATATTTTTACCATGCTTTTTGAAACATTTCAAATTGTGTTCTGTGTGAATATCTTGACTCATTCTATTTTATCTTTTCTTTTGTGTAATATATTTTGTTTTATTATTAAAGATGCAGCTGAAGCATTCAATGAAAAAGCACTTTGTTAAATAGATAAAAAAGAACAAAAACATGATCTATCAAGTCAGATCTCAGTCTGGGATTGGACTTGTCCTGTAAGAACAGCAGCTGGGATCAGAACAATAAATAGCAACTCTCATACAAAGTAAATATTCACAGTGTTTCCACTTAAACGGGAGTGTTTTATACATATATTCATCTAAAGGCAGCTGTAACACAGTGATTATGCTTTGAAATGTTACACAATCTGAAGACAAGGAGAGAATACAAGAATATATTTTCACAAAAATTATATTGACTAAACACATATTGTTAATTTGATTTGATTTATTGTTGTCACATGTACTGAGATACAGTGAAAAATGTTGTTTTGTGTGCTATACGGGCAGATCATACCATACAAAGTACATCCGGGGAGCAGAACAGAGTGCAGAATACAGTGTTATAGCTACAGAGAAGGTGCAGTGAGAGATAAGAATTAACATTTGAGAGGTCTGCAGAAAACTCTGATAACAGCAGGGAAGAAGCTGTTCTTGAATCTGTTCAGAGGTGTATTCAAGCTTTTATATCTTCTGCCTGACGGAAGTGGGTGGAAGAGAGCACAACTGGGGTGGGAGGGGCCTTTGATTATGTTGGTCACTTTCCCGAGGCAGCGGGAAGTATAGATGGAATCAATGGAAGGGAGGCTGGTTTGAGTGATGGACTGGGCTGTGTTCCCCACTCTGTAGTTTCTTGTAGTATTGGGAGGAGCAGTTGCCCTACCATGCTGCGATGTATCCAGGTTAGATGCTTCCTATGGCACATCTATAAAAATTGATAATAATCCTTGTGGATGTGCCGAATTTCCTTAGCCTCCTGAGGAAGTAGAGACATTGTTGTGCTTTCTTGACCATCACGTTGACATGGGTGGACCAGGACAGATTGTTGATCATCACTCCCGGGAACTTGATGCTCTCGACTATCTCTGCCTCAGCACCATTGATGCAGAGAGGAGCATGCCCCCCAGTCCACTTCTTGAAGTCAATGACCAGCTCCTTTATTTTGCTGATGTTGGAGAGGTTGTTTATCTTTACACCGTGCCACCAAGCACTCAATCTCTCTCCTGTATTCTGTCTCGTTGTTGTTCAAGATCCAACCTACAACAGTGGTGTCACCAGCAAACTTGTAAATGGAGTTGGGGCAGAATTTGGTCACTCAGTTGAGAGAGTATAAGGAGCACAGTAGGGGGCTGAGTACATAGCCTTGTGGGGCACCGGTGTTAAGGATTACGGTGGAGAGGTCACCTTTTCTTACTGACTGCAGTCTATGGGTCAAGAAGCCATTTACAGAGGAGGTGGGGGGGCAAGACCTAGGGTCTCTGAGTTTAGAGATGAGTTTGTTTGGAATAATGGGCTTGAAGGTGGAACTGTAGTCAATAAATAGAATTCTGAAGTTAGGTATCCTTGTTATCCAGATGTTCCAGGGATGAGTGTAGGGCCAGGGAGACGGTGTCCGACATGGATATATTGCACTGGTAGGCAAATTGCAAAGGATCAAGGCAATCTCATAGGCACAGGTTGATGTGAGCCATGACTAACCTATTGAAGCACTTGATAATTATGGAGGTCAGAGCCACCAGGCAGTAGTCTTTCAGGCACACTGCATGTTTTTTTTTGGCAACAGGATGATGGTAGTCTTCTTGAAACAGGTGGGGACTTTAGATTGTAGTAAGCAGAGGTTAAAGATGTCAGCAAAAACTTCAGCCAGTTGGTCCACACAGGATCTGAGTGCATGGCCAGGGACTCAGTCGCTTTCTGTGGGTTTACTCTCAAGAATACCGATCTAGCCCCTGTAGCGGTGACTGTGGGTACAGGTGCACCCGAGGCTGCTGGGATAGGTGACGTCATTACATTGACCTTCTGTTCAAAGCGAGCGTAGAATGCATTGAGCTCGTTGGGTGGTGATGCCTGCAATTCCATTCAAATTCGCTGACAGTAAACTGACATGAGTTTGCCTCAGTCTATGAGGGGAATGCTCCTTTTCAAGAACTCAGCTGTTTGCCTGTATCTTCCAAGATGGCTGACCTGTGTCTGTGTGGGTGCCACTCACTATTTACATACTCACTTTAATGAAACAGTTTCTGTAGCCTAGAGGAACATGCTTCCATTGCTCATTGTAAAAGGGTCTCTCTGCATCAAATTGCCTTCTTTTCAGGTCTTAACACTTTTGTCTTCACTTTCTTCCTTCAATTCTTGATGTTCAACCTATTTCCCATCTAAAATTCTTAAACGTTTCGGTCACTCACAGACTGGAACATTTTCAAGGTTTTCTACGCAAGCTCCTCTGTTTACTATCCAAGATGATTACCAGCTGCTTGGCAAAGATTCAAGGTTCTGAATGATCCATTTTGAACTCCACTAACAGATTGTAATTCATACCTCGCTACTTTCATTTAAAGGGTTCATTTTGTAACACCCAGATGATTTTCCTCCACCTTCCTTAGCGAGGATGGCTGATGAGGATAAGTTTTGAAAAGCATTGATGTAGACCTTAGGCTCCTCTTACCACCTTACCTACTGAAGGACTCAGTTTAGGCTGAAGTTTCCATGGCAACATTTAGGGCTTTCTAAATCCTTCAGCTGCCTTTAGTCTCTCTTAGCATCTCAATTGTGTCAATTCCAGAATGTTCTGCCCTGGCACCAACCAGTTTCCTCTTGGTCTTGAGATGCCATTGGAAGTGACCCTTGCGTAGCAATTGTCCTTGACATCAGGTGAGGGGTCAGGGGTCAGGGCTGAGCATGAGATGATGCACTAATCTGGAACTTTTGTCCCCAGACTGAAGGAAACCTTCTACCTCAGCAGTTTAAGGATCACATTTGTTGTTTAAAAGTACAAGAAACTAGTGAATTCTTGCCAAAACCTAACATTCTCACAAATGTTCTTTCAGGAAGAAAATCTGCTTTCCTCATCTGGTCTGGGCAGATATGTAACTCCAGTCCCACATCAGCCTGAGGTTGATCCTTCAGTGACTCAGCAATGTCCTCAGTTAGATCAACACCTTTCCAGGGTCACGAGGAATCAGCAGGAAATGCCAGTCCTACCAGTGATACCCAAGACTGAATTAAAAAAAACTAGTTACCACCCCTAAAAGATAAGGAATGTGAGAGTAAGTGTGAGAGGGAGTGAGGGAGGATGTGTGTGCGAGAGGGAGAGGATGTGGCAGAGTATGAGCCAGTGTGAAAGTGAGTGTGTGAGGGAGCAAGAGAGAGTGTGCGAGAGATGGGGTGAGAATGTGGCAGAGTACGAGTGTGCGAGGGAGCATGTGAGGAAGTGCAACTATATGTGAATGTATGATAGCGTGAGATAGTGTAAGAGTGTGATAGAGACTGTGTGTGTCTGTTTGTGAGAGGGAGCGTGTGAGAGAGGGGGAGTACATGAGAGAGTGAGAGAAAGTGTGTGAGAGAGAGAGCTTGTGTGAGAGAAAAAGTGTGTGAGTGTGAGATCATAAGAGAGAATGTGTGAGAGAGTATGTGTGAGATTGTGTGTGTGAGAGGAAGAGTGTGTGAGAAGGAATGTGTGTGAGAGACAGCATGTGAGTGACTGTGAGAGTAAGTGTGTATGTGAGAGAGTATGTGAACGAGAGACTGAGAGGGTGAGACAGCGTGAGAAGGAATGTGTGTCTGAGTGAGAGTGTGTGTGAGAGAGTATGTGTGTGAGTGTGAGAGAGTGACACTGTGAGAAAAAGCACATGAGAGACAGTGTGTATGTAAGAGAGAGTGTGTATGTGAGAGACAGTGTGTGAGAGAGAGACAGTGTGAAAGTGTGAGAGCGTGTGTGTGAGAGGGAATGTGTGTGATTGAGAGTGTGTGAGAGAGGATGTGTGTGTGAAAGCATGGGAGAGAGTGTGAGAGTGCGTGTGTGTGTGTGAGAGTGAGTGTGTATGTGAGAGAGATTGTGAATGAGACTGTGTGAACGAGAGTCTGTGTGAGAGAGTGTGAGACAGTGTGTGAGAGAGGGCACGTGAAAGTTTGAGAGAGATGGATGTCAAGACAGTGAGAGCTCCTCTTTACGTCACGTACTTCAATGTCGCTGTGTCTAAGTCCTGGTATTCCCTGACAGTGCAGGAGTGAATGTGTGCGCAGTCTTAAGAGATGAGGATGAATGAGATAGTAAGACTGGAATTGTAAAGCGATAGGAGCCGTGATCTTACTGGGTTGTGTCAGTAACTGGGAGCTGCCTATCCTATTGTAAGTCTGTGTCACTGTCTTCCATAGTTCTGATGCCTAGCCCCCACCGATAACACTAAGATGCTGTAACTAAAATAGGTTCTACCAAGCCCCCACTGATTGAGGACCTCCTGCAGAATGTGGGCACCATCCAGACTGGATTGCTGTTTAAGTGAGGCCTCTCACAGTGTGAGACCAAAGGATGGACTGGATCAATGACAGAGAATTCCCTCAGGAAGGAAATGGCTTCCTTGAGGGACAGTCTAAGTGCCCTGGGAGTGTATGTGAGTGGCAGATGATAGGTTAATGAGAATGTTAGTAACGAATAATGCAGAGGCTATTGCTTTGCAGCATGGGTTCAAATCTCACCATGGTGACCAACAGACTTTAAATTGGATTAATCTGTAGTGGTGACCATGCCAACTATCACTGACTGCAGTAAAAACCCATCTGATTCACTACGGCCTCTTTAAGAAGGGAAATCTGCCATCCTTACCTTGGTCTGGCCGACACGTGACTCCAAGCCCACAGCAATATGGTTAGTTTTTAACTGCCCTTCCTAGTGAGCCACTTAGCTCAAGATCAATGAGGAATGGGCAATAACTGCTGGCTTTGCCAGTGATGCCCACGTCCCATGAAAGAATAAAGGAAGTTACACTCTGGAAGAGTAGTGGGTACCAACCACAGAGATGGTACAGCTGGGGGAGCGGCTGTGGGTGTCGTGGGACCAGGATTGGCGCTATAGTAGACAGTGAAGAAGGTTTTTAAGATGACAAAGGAATCTTGAATAATTGGGTCAATGAACTGAGAAGTGGCACATGGAGTTTAATTTGGATAAATACAAACAAGGACAGGACTTATTAAATTAATGGCAGGGCTCTTGGGTGGTGTTGTAGAACAGAGAAACCTAGGGGTTCAGGTTCTATGAAGTTTGCATCGCAGGTGGACAGGGTGGTTAAGAAGGTTTTTAGTACACTTGCCTTCATTGCTCAGACCTTTTGAGTACAGGAATTGGGGGTGTTATGTTGACGTTGTACAGGACGTTGGTGAGGCCTCTTCTGGAGTACTGTGTCCAGTTTTTGTCATCCTGTTGCAGGAAGGATATTACTAAGCTGGAGAGGGTTCAGAAAAGATTGACCAGAATTTTGCTGAGAATGGAGTATATGAGTTATAAGGAGAGGCTGGATAGGCTGGTACTTTTTCACTGGAACAAAGGAGGCTGAGGGGTGACCTTATAGAGGTTTATAAAATCATGAGGGGCATAGATAAGGTGAATGGCAGATATTGTTTCCCTAGGGTGGGGGATTTCAAGACTAGGGGACATATTTTTAAGTCAGAAGAGAAAGATTTAAATAAGACATGAGGGGCAATTGTTTTTACACAGAGAGTGGTTCACGTGTGGAATGAACTACCAGAGGAAACTGTGCATATGGGTACAGTTACAGTGCTTAAAAGACATTTGGATAAGTACGTGAATAGGAAATGTTTGGAAGGATATGGGCCAGGAGCAGGCAGGTGGGACTAGTTTAGTTTGGGATAATGGCCAGCATGGACTGGTTGGACAGAAGGGTCTGTTTCCATGCTGTACGACTCTATGACCAACTAAATCAAAGCGAGGAAGGGGTTGACAGGGAACAGCTGCACCAAGCCCATTCTCAAAGTCATGAGAGTTTAGTGGGTGGGCCATGGGCCATTTGTATTTATTTATTGGGACATGCACAAGACCTCAGTCACTCGCTGTGGGTGCGGACTGGTATTCCAGTTAATCCCCGTGTCTTGGGGATAGGTGACTGCTCCAACACATTTACCCTGCTAACTCTTGTTATTAACTGAGTTCGTGCTCTCACTTGATTGAGAAAGATCAATGCAAAAAGGTTATGGGGCAAATGACTCTCATCCAAACTGGATTTGACTCCTCAAATCCTGTCCACAATCTATAAGGCACAAGTCAGGAGTGTGATGGAATACTCCCCACTTGCCTGGATGGGTGCAGCTCCAACAACACTCAAAAATCTCAACACCATCCAGGACAAAGCAGCCGCTTGATTGGCACCAGATCCACAAATATCTCCTCCCTCCACCACCGACACTCACTGTACAAGATGCACTGCAGAATTCACCAAAACTCCTTAGACAGCATCTTTCAAATTCCATCACAGAATTATTGTGGTGGAGAATGAGGCCATTCAGCCCTTTCTGCCTGCTCTAATACCTACTGCCAATCTCCTGCCTGTTCCCCATATCCCATGATCTCCACCGCCTAGAAGGGCAAGGGAATAGACTCATGGGGTCAAGTTCCCTCCATTGCTGATGGTTTCTTTCTTCATCGATGGGATGTAGGCACCACTGGTGGGCCCAGCCTTTATTGCCCCTCCCGAGTTGCATTTGAGAAGGTGGAGATGAGCTGTAACATTGTTCCTTCGGTGTCACCGGGCCGAAGTCCTGGAACTCCCACCCGAACAGCATCATGGGTGTCTCTCCACCATGTGGACTGCAGGGGCTCAAGAAGGCAGCTCACGCCACTTTCCCCTGGGGCAATTAGGGACAGCACCACCATCCCTGGGGCAACTGGGGATGGCACCACAATCCCTGGGGCAATTAGGGACAGCACCACCATCCTTGGGGCAGCTAGGGATGTCACCACCTTTTACAGGGGCAATTAGGGACATCACCACCATCTCTGGGGCAACTAGAGATGGCACCACCTTCCCCAGGAGCAATTAGGGGCAGCACCACCATCTCTGGGGCAACTAGGGATGGCAACCACTGTTCCCAGGGGCAATTAAGGACAGCACCACCATCTCAGGGGCAACCAGGGATTGTGCGACCTTCCCCAGGGGTAATTAGGGACAGTGCCACCATCCCTGGGGCAACTAGGGATGGCACCACCTTCCCCAGGGGCAATTAGAGACAGCACCACTGCCATCCCAGGCAATTAGGGACAGGCAGCACTTTACCCAGGGGCAATTAGGGACACCACTATTGCCATCCCGGGCAATTAGGGACGGACAATAAAAAGCAAATCCCATGAAAATAATTTTTGAAGAAGTCATTACGAAAGAAATGACGAGGAAGAGAAAGCCTTTCAAGGGGGAGGTGCAGCAGGAGAGGACACTGGGCAGGTGTCCCTCTGTGTACAGCAGGATCCCACACAGAGACCACTCAGGTACTGGCGCTGTCTATTGGCCATGGTATCTGAGAAGACTGTCCCCTTTAAGGGAAGCTTCTAATTATTAACAGGAAAATTACTCTTTCTTTTTATCTGCTTAAGAAAATATTGTTAATCACTGTCTAGAAACCAGAACTGGGTTGGCTTCAGCCCCATTTCAATATTTTTTCTTCTAATGAAACGATTTTCTTCCAGTCTTCCCCACTCCTATTTTGTTTTAATGCTGACACTAGCAAACTGTGCTGCTAATTATACTCCGTCCGTTTCCGATTGAAATTCCGATGGTGATTTATCAGGAAGCAGCAGACAAGATAGCCTGCTCCCTCAGCTGCATCAGCAAAACTGAGGCAACACAATTTAATTTCTTGTCATCTTTTAATCTGACTCCTTTCTTTCCCCAAGGGCAGCTCATGAATGGGAAAAGCAGCTTTATAAATCATTATTCTTTGGAAAAAAAGAGACAGAGCGTATTGGCATCCTTCCAAGCCCGAGGGCTCTGCACTGCCTGACATCTTCCATACCTCGTTCTGTTTAGTGGGCTGTGACATTCAGAGGTGTACTGCATTAGAATGGATTAGTCTTTACATGGATTTTGAGTGTCATAGAATCCCTAAAATGTGGAAACACACCAAATCCCTTCAAAGATCATCAGCCCCACACCCACCCCATTTCCCATAGCTAACCCACATATCCATGGACACTACAGATAATTTTCCCTGACCCATCCATCTACCCTGCACATCTTTGGACTGTGGGAGGAAACTCACACAGACAGTCACCAAGGAGGGAATTGACCCCAAAGCTCTGGTCCTTAGCTCTGTGAAGCAGCAGCACTGACCACTGAGCCACCTTATCAAGTTGACATTCTCTCTCTCTGTCTCTCTACCCTGCTCTGTTTCTCTCTGTCTCTGCCTTACTTCGTCTGTCCTCTCTCTCTCTCTTGTTTGCTCTATCACTGACCCTCTTTAACCCTCTCTTTCTCACCTTTCTTCTCTCTGTTCCTTTCTCTTTGTCTATACTGTTCTCCCTTTTTAGTTTACCTCCCTGTATCTCTCTTGTTATATTCCTTTCCCTTAGCTTCTCTCTTGTTTATCTCCCTGTTCATCTTTATCTCTTTCTTTACCCCTCGCTTTTTCTCCCCCCCTCTCCCTCTGAGCCTTTCCATTCCTTTCTCTCTCTACCCATGTCTGTTTCTCTCTTTCGCTCCCAGTCCCTTTCTTTCTATCCATGTGCTTCTTGGTTTCTATCTTCCTATTTCATTCTGTTTCCCTTTCTGCTTTCTATACTGCTCTTTTTCATTCTCTCTTCCTCCTTCTGTCTCTCTTTCCAACCAACTCTCCCACCAACTTTATATCTCTGTCTTTTTCAGTTTGTATCCCATTTCAATAAATCTCTGTCTTTTCCCTGGGGTAGAGGGCCTACCATGGATTTCCACCAATTTCTATATGAGATTAACATGAGGACTAGGGTTAGGACCTACATTAGGGTTAGGGGTCGGTAAGGGTTACGGTTTGAGCTAGTATTTCTGTTAGGGCTACGGTTAGTCTTGCTGTTAGGGTAAGGGTTGGGTACAGGTTAGGGTTAGGGTTACGGTCAAATTTAGGGTTAGGATTTGGCTTAATGATTATGGAAAGTTCCAGATTGTGTTAGAATATAGGTTAGGGCATAAATAAGGTTATGGTTAAAATTAGGGCTAGGATCAGAGTTAAGGTTGGAGCCAGGTTTAGCATTAGGTTAATTTAAGAGTTAGGGATTGGTCTTGGGTACAGTTAGTATTAGGGTAAGGTTTAAGTTTTGGGTCAGGGTAAAGGAATGAGTCAGCTATGATTCTAGGGTTAGCCTTAGGATTAGTTTTAAGTTTAGGATTAAGATTAGGGCCAGTGTTAGGGTTAGAATTAGGGTTAGTGTTCGGGATAGGGTTAGGTTTAGTGATAGGATTTAGGCTTGAGGTCTATGTTAATGGTGGTTTAGGGATCGGTTAAGGTTAAGGCTATTGTTAAGATCAGGGTTACACTTAGGTGTATGGCTAGGGTGAAGGTTAAGGTAAGAGTTGGGGTTAGAGTTATAGTGAGGTCTAGGGTTTGGGTTAGGGTTAGGATGTGGGTTATGTTTAGCGTTAGGGCTAAATTTAGGGCTATGTTTCGGCCTAGAATTAAGGTTAATGTTAGGGTTAGGCTTAGTGTTAACCTGTCTGAAGGGCAGAGTAGTTCAGTTAGGGTTAGGGCTAGGGCTTGGGCTAGGGTCAGGGTTAAGGACAGGGTTAGGATTAGGACTATGTCTAAGGTTAGGGTCAGGGTTAGGGCCAGGGTTAAGGTCAGGGTTAGGCTTAGGGTCAGGGCTAGGTTTAGGGTTAGGGATAATTTTAGGGCTTGGTTTAGGCTGAGGGCTAGGGCTAGTATAATGGTTAGAGTTAGGGTTAGGGTTATGGTTAGTGTGAGGTTTATTGCTCTTGTTAGGGTTAGAGCAAGGTCTAGGGTTATGGTTAGGGTTAGTGCTATGATTACGGCTAGAGTTTGGGTTAGGGCTACGGCTAGTTTTCAGGTTATGTTTAGTGTTAGCGTTAGTGTTCGTGCTAGGGTTAATGTTATGGTTAGGGCTAGGACTGGGGTTAGGGTTAGGGCTAGGGTTACTGCGAGGGCTAAGGCTAGAATTAGGGTTAGGGTTAGGGTTAGGCAAAAGCTTGGATTAGGGCTAGGTTTAGGGCTAGGTTTAGGGCTATGATTACAGCTCAGGTTAGGCTCAGGGTTAGGGTTAGGCTTAGGTCTAGCATTAGAGTTGGGGTAGCTATTATGAGGGGGCATAGTTTAAAAGTGAATGGAGGTAGATATAGGGGAGACATCAAAGGTAGGTTCTTTACTCAGAGAGTGGTAGGGGCGTGGAATGCATTGCCAGAGAGGGTAGTGGAGTTGGCCTCATTAGGGGCATTTAAGCGGCAATTAGATAGGCATATGGATGATAGTATAAGGTAGGGGTGGAGGTTAGATAGACCTTAGGTTTGGGGTAAAAGTTCAGCACAACATCGTGGGCCGAAGGGCCTGTGCTGTGCTGTACTGTTCTATGTTCTGTGTTCTATGTTAGTGTAAGGGTTAGGGTTAGGGTTAGTGCTAGGATAGGGTTTAGAGTTAGGGTAAGGTTTCAAGATGGGTTTAGGGTTAAGGTTAGGGCCAGGGCTAGAGTTAAGGGTAGGGTTAAGGTATGCTGTTAGTGTTAGGGTTCAGGTTAGGGTTAGGCCTGGGACGAGTGTTAGGGTTAGGGTTAGCATTAGGATTAGGGCTAGGGCTAGGTCTAGGACTAGGGTTAGTTCTAGGGCTAGGCTTAGGGTTAGAGTTAGTGTTAGGTTATGGCTATAGCTGGTGTTGTGGCTGGGGTTCGTGTTTGGCTTAGGGCTAGGGCTAGGTTTAAGTATTGGGGTAGAGTTAGGGTTTGGGTTAAGATTAGGGTTAGGGTTAGGGTCATGGTTACGGTTAGGGTACGGTTTCGGGATAGGTTTAGGGTTAGGGTTACGGTTAGGGTAAGGTTTTGGGTTAGAGTTAGGGTTAGGGTTAGAGCTACGGTTAAGGGTAGGGTTAAGGCTTGCAGTTAGTGTTGGAGTTCGGGTTAGGCTCAGGCCTGGGACGAGTGTCAGGGTTAGGGTAAGGGTTAGGGTTAGGGTTGGGGTTTTGGGGTTAGGGTTAGGGTTTGGGCTAGGGCATGGACTAGGGTTAGGAACAGAGCTAGGACAAGGCTTAAGGACAGGGCTAAGTTAGGGGTAGTGCTTGTTTAGGGTCAGTGTTAGAACTATGGCCAGGTTTAGGTTTAGGCTGAGGGTTAGGGTTACTTTTAGGGTTAGGATTAGGGCCAGGCTTAGGGTTAGGGCTAGGGCACTGTTAGGTTAGGGTTAGGGTTAAGGTTTGTGTTTGGGTTAGACTTAGGGTTAGGGTTCAGTCCAGGGCTGGGGTTAAGACTCGGGCGAGAGTTAGAGTTAGGGATCAGGTTGGGGTTAGGGTTATCGTAAACGTTAGTGTTAGGGTAAGGGCTGGATCTAGTTTTAGGCTAGGGCTAGAGCTATGTTTAGCATTAGGGCTAGTGCCACGGATATGCTTAGGTTTGGGTTAGGGTTAGGGATTAGGTTAGGTTAGAGTGTGGGTTAGTGTTAGGGTTCTGGTTATGGTCTAGGGTTAAGGTTAGGATAAGGGCTAGTGTTAGGTAGGATTAGAGTTAGGGTGAATGTCAGCATTAGGGTTAGGATAAAGATTCGGGTTAGTGTTAGAGTTCGGGTTAGGTTTAGCGATAAGGCAAGGGCTGAGTTAAGGTTAGGGTTAGGAAAGGTTAGCGATAGGGCCAGGACTAAGACTAGGTTGAGGGTTGGGGTTAGGGCTAGCATTAGGGTTAGGGATAATGCTACAGCCAGCATTAGGGAACGTGTTAGTATTATTGTTAGCATTAGGTTTAGGATTAGGGGTGACATTAGTGTTACCTTAAGGTTAGGGTTATGGCTAGGGCTTGGTGTAGGTGTAGGGTCAAGGTTTGCGGTTAGTCTTAGGGTTAGAGTTTCCGACCTTAACCCTAGACACAGCCCTAACCCTAAGACTAGTCCTATCCCTAAAACTAACACTCCCCTAACCCTAACCCTGACCATCATCCTAACTCTACCCCTACCCTAACCCTAACACTTGTCTGAATCTTAACCTGAGATCTAACCCTAACCTTAACAACAGTCCTAGCCCTAACATTAAACAAGCCCTAACATTAACCACAAACCTTACCCTACCCTTAACCGTAGCCCGAACCCTAATACTAACCCTAACCCTAGCCTTAATCTTAACCCTACAAACCACTTACCCTAATCTTTGCACTATCCCTAAACCTAGCCGTAATCCTAACCTAATCCTAAACCTAACCTTAGCCCTAACCCTAAAACTAAACCTAAACGTATCCATAGCCCTTGCCCTTACCCTAAACATAACCCTAATCCTGACCCCAACCTTAACCCTTACCATAGCCCTAGCCCTAACGCTAACCAAAACACCTAACGCTAACCAAAACACCTAATCCTAACCCTAACCCTAGCTCTGTCCCGAACACTAACCCTATCCCTTGACATTACCCTAACCCTAACCTACCCCTAGCGGTAAGTCTAACCATAGTCGGAAACCTAATTGATGACCTAGCGCTAACCCTAACCCTCACACCAACTCTGGTCAGAACCATAACCCTAATCCTAGCGATAGCACTACGTCTAACCCTAACCCGAGGCCTAGACCTAACCCAAACCCTAACCCTAACTCTAGCCATGGCCCTAGGCCTAACCCTAACCGTTACCTTAACCCTAACACTTACACTTGCCATAATCATAGCCCTAACCGTAACCCTATCCCTAGCCCTAGCCCTTACCCTAGCCCTACCACATACACTAACATTAAACGTAACCCAAACCCTAGCACTTGCTCGATCAGGTTTAGGGCTTGGGGTATAGTTAGGGTTAGGGTTAGTATTTGGATTAGTGTTTGGGTTAGGGTTAGAGTTATGCTTAGGTTTTCAGTTAGGGTTATGCTTAGGTGATTGTCTGCAGTTAAGGTTAGGGCTAGGGCTAAAGTTAGGGTTGGGATAAGGGTTAGGTCTAAGGCTATGGTCAGGGATAGGGTCAAAGTTTGCAGTTAGGGTTAGGGTTAGTATTAAGGTTAGGACTAGTGTTAGGGTTAGGTCTCGGGTTAAGGTTACGATAAGGGCTAGGGTTAGTTTAGGGTTAGGGTTAGGGTGAAGGTTTTGTTTAGGGCTAGATTTACGGCTAGGGTTAGTGTTTGCGTTAGAGTTATGGTTAGAGTTAGATAAAAGGCTGGTGTTAGGGCTAGGGCTAGGGGTAGAATTAGATTTAGGGCTAGGGTTAGAGTTAGGCTTAGGTGTAGCTCAAGGGCTGGGGTTAGGGCTAGGACTAGAGCTACAGTTCGGTTTGGGTAAGTGTTAGGGCTAACGTGGGTCAAAGTTAGGGTTAGGGTTAACCTTACGGAAAAGGTTAGTGTTTGGGCTGGGGCTATGGTAAGGGTTTGGACGACGTTTAAGGGTTCGGGTAGTGCTTGGTTTAGTGTTAGGTTTAGGGCTATGGTTACGGCTAGTGTTAGTGTTAGGTCTAGGGCTAAGTCTCAGGCTAGGATTAGCATTAGTGTTAGTCAGCGGGTTAGGGCTATGGTTATGGTTAGCGTAAGCATTTGGGTTACGTTTAGGATTACGGCTAGGATTAGGGTTAGGATTAGGGTTAGGGTTAGGTTAGGGTTAGGGTTAGGGTTCAGGTTAGGTTTTGCGGTTAGGCAAGGGCTGAGTTAAGGTAAGGCTTAGGTTTAGGGTCAGTGTTAGGACATGGACTAAGACTAGGTTTAGGGTTGGGTTTGGGCTAGCATTAGGGTTAGTCTTATTGCTAGAGCTAGCATTATGGATAGGATTAGTATTATGGTAAGGGTTAGCTTTCGGATTAGAAGTGGCATTAGGGTTAGGTTTAGGGTTAGGTTTAGGTGAGGGTTAGTGTTAGGGTCATGGTTTGGCAATGGCTATGATTAGGGTCAAGGCGTGGGGGTCTAGTGTTACGGTTAGTGTCCCTAACCTTAACCCTAGACCTAGCCCTAACCCTAAGACTAGTTCTAGCCCTAAAACTAACCCTACCCCTAACGCTAAACCTGACCTTCACCCTAACTCTAGTCATAGCTCTAACACTAACATGAACCCTAGCACTAATGCTAACCTTAACCCCACCCTTAACAATAGCCCATCCCTAATCCTAACCCTAACCCTAAACCAACCCTAATCCTAACCCTAATCCTAACCCTAACACGAACCTTAACCCTAATCATAAACCTACCCATAGTCTTGCACCAAACTTATCCCTCATACCAACCCTGACGCTAACCATATACCTAGGACTGGGCCTAACCCTAACCCTAAAAAACCCCTAACTTGAACCTTTGCCCTATCCGTAAACCTAGCCATAATCCTAACTGTAATCCTAAATCTAACCCTAACCCTAAAACTAAACCAAAACCTATCCATAGCCCTAGCATAACCCTAACCCTAACCCTAAACCTAACCCTAACCCTAACCCTAACCCAAACACTAGCCCTAACCGTAACTCTATCCTGAGCCCTAACACTATCCCTTGTCCTTACCCTAACACTAACTTATCCCTAGCAGTAAACCTAACCATAGTCCAAAACCTAATTGACACCTAGCACTAACTTTTATCCTCATGCTAACCCTAACAATAACCACAGCCCTAACCCTAGCAATAGAACTAAGCCTAACCCTAACCCTAGGCTTAGCTCTAATCCAAACCCTAACCCTAACTCTAGCCCTTGCCCTCACCCTAAACCTAACTCTATCCATGGCCCATTATGCTAAACCTAGCCTGAACCAAAGCCCTTGGCCTAACCCTAACTGTTACCTTAACCCTAACACTTACACTTGCCATAATCATAGCCCTATCTATAACCCTAATCCTAGCTCCAACCCTAACCTTAGCCATATCCCTCACCCTAACCCTAGTACTGACACTAACATGAAACCTAACCTGAACCCTAGTCTTTTCTAGGTCAGGTTTAGGGCTTGGGATAGAGTTAGGGTTAGGATTAGAATTAGACTTAGCATTTGGGTTAGAGTTAGAGTTAGAGTTAGGTTTTCAGTTAGGGTTACGCTTAGGTGATTAGCTGGGGTTAAGGTTAGGGCTAGGGCTAAAGTTAGGGTTGGGGGTAAAGGTTACGACTAGGGTTATGGTTAGGGGTAGGGTCAAGGTTTGCAGTTAGTGTTAGGGTTAGTGTTAGTGTCAAGGTTAGGACTAGTGTTAGGTTAGGGTTAGATCTTGGGTTAAGGTTACGATAAGGGCTAGAGTTAGGTAAGGGTTAGGTTTAAGGTCTTGGTTAGGGCTAGATTTAGGGCTAGTATTAGATTTAGGTTTAGCATTGGGGTCAGTGCTAGTTTTAGGTTAAGGGTAGAGTTAGGGTTTGGTATTGGGATAGGGTTAGTGTTAGGGCAAGGGTTAGGGCTTGGGTAGGGTTAGGGCTAGGGTTGGGATTACAGCTAGGTTTAGGGTTAGGGTTAGCATTACAGTTTGGATTAGAGTTACAGTTAGGATAAGAGTTACAGTTAGGTTTAGGGTTGTAGCTAGTGTTAACATGAGGGTTAGGGTTGGTTTTAGGCTTAGGTTTACTGTTAGATTTAGGGCCAGGGTTATGCCTAGGTTTAGGTTTAAGGTTAGTGTTCAGGCTAGGATTAGGAGAGGAGTTAGCATTTGGTTTAGAGTTAGAGTCAAGTTTATGGATAGGGTTAGGGCAGGGGCTAACATTAGGGTTAGGATGAGGGTTAGGGTTTGGCTTAGAGTTGGGGTTATTTAAGGCTAAGGGTTAAGTATATGGCTAGGGTTTGCATTAGGTTTAGGCTTAGCGCTAGCATTAGGTTTAGGGGGAGGGTTAGAGTTAGGGGTTATGGTCTAGGTTAGGTTTACTGTTAACATTAGCGTTAGTACTACGGTTAGGGTTAGTGTTAGGTTTAAGGATAGGTTTGAGTTAGGGTTAGGTTTAGGGTAAGGGTTAGGGTTAGGGTTATGGTTAGGGTTATGGCTAGGGTTCAGGTTAGGGTTAGGGTTAGCATTCAGTTTAGGTTTAGGGTTAGGGTCAGGTTTAGGTTTAGGGTTTTGTGTTAGGGATAGGGTTATGTTAGGGTTAGAGTTGGGGTTAGAGATCAGGTTAAGTTTAATATTAGTTTAACAGTTAGGGTTAATGTTAGGGTTAGGGTGAGGTTAATGGCTCAAGCTTAGCTTCAGGTGAGGTGTAAGGTGATTGCTAGTGTTAAGCTTAGCGTTAGGGTTAGGGTAGGGTTATGTTAGGGGAAGGGTGAGTGTTAGGGTTAGTATTAGGATTAGCGTTATGGTTATGGTGAGTGTAAGGGTTAGCTTTAAAGTCAGGGTTAGGGTAGGGCTGGGGCTAAGGTTAGAGTTGGGATAGGGCTCTGCATATGTTTAGGGTCAGACAGCGTTAGGGCTAAGGCTAGGGTGACGTTTACGGTTACCGCTATGGTTATGATTAGAGTTTGGGTTAGGGTTATGGTTATAGCAGGTGTTGGGGTTAAGGTTTGGCTAGGGCTAGGGTTAAGTTTAGCATTAGCGTGTAGGGTTAGGGTTAGGGTTAGGGTTAGGTTTAGGGTTACCCTTAAGGTTAGAGTAATGGTGAGGGCTAGCATTATGTTCAGAGTTAGGGTTAGGGTTAGGGCTGGGGATAGGGCTGTGGCTCGGGCTAGCATTAGTGTTTGTGTCAGCCTTAGCGTTAATGTTGGGGTTGGGTTCAGCCTGAGGGTTAGGGATAGCGTTAGGGTCAGTGTTAGTTTTATGTTAAGGGTAGGGTTAGGGGTTGAGTTTGGGATAGGTTTAGAGCAAGGGTTAGAGCTTGGGTATGGTTAGGGTTAGGATTACGGCTAGGTTTAGGGTTATGGTTAGGGTTAGGGTTAGGGTTATCGTTTTGGTTTGGATTAGAGTTATGGTTGGGTTTAGGGTTATGGCTAGGACTAGCATGAGGGTTAAGGTTAATGTTAGGCTTAGGTTTAGTGTTAGGTTTAGGCTAGGGTTATGCCTAGGTTTAGGTTTAAGGTTACTGTTTGGGCTTGTGTTAGAATTAGGGTTAGCACTAGATTTAGAGTTAGGTTTGTGGTTAGGGTTAGGACGGGGGCTAGCATTAGGGTTAGGATGAGGGTTAGGCTTTGGTTTAGAGTTAGGGTCAGCTTAAGGGTAAGGGTTAGGTTTATGGCTCGGGTTTGCATTAGGTTAAAGTTAGTGTTAAGACAAAGCTTAGTGCTAGCATTAAGGTTAGGGATTACGGTTCAGGTTAGGTTTAGGGTTAGCGTTAGCATTAGTGCTACGGTTAGGGTTAGTGTCAGGGTTAAGGATATGTTTGAGTTAGGTTTAGGGTTAGGGTTAGGGTTAGGCTTAGGCTACAGGTTAGGGTTGAGATTAGGTTTCAGGTTAGGTTCAGGGTTAGGGTTAGGGTTAGGGTTAGATTTAGGGTTTTGGGTTAGGGTTAAGGTTCAAGTTCGGTTTAGCGTTAGCATTAGCGTTAGTGCTACAGTTAGGGTTAATATTAGGGTTAGGGATAGGCTAAAGGATCAAGCTTAGCTTCAGGTCAGGGTTAAGGTTATTGTTAGTGTTAGGATTCGGGTTAGGGTAGTGTTACCGTAAGGGTTAGTGTTAGGTTTAGAGTTACGATTACGGTTAGTATAAGGGTTTAGGTTGCGGTTAGAGTTAGGGCTAGGTTAGGGTTAGGAAATGGTTAGGCTTAGGGTTAGTGTTTGGTTTAGTGTTAGAGCTAGGATTAGTGTTATGTTTATGGCTTTGGTTATGGCTCAGGTTAGGGGTAGGGTTTGGGCTAGGGTATGGATTAGGGTTAGGGACGGTGCTAGGGTTAGGGTTAGGGACAGGCCTAGGTTTAAAGATAGGGCTTGTTTAAGGTCAGGGTTGGGACTATGGCCAGGGTTAGGGTTAAGGCTAGGGTTAGGGTTACTTTTAGGGCTAGGATCAGGTCTGGAGTGAGGATTAGGGCTAGGTCAGTGCTCAGCTCAGAGTTAGGTTTAGGGTTTGTGTTTAGGTTAGATTTAGGGTTAGGGTTCGGTCAAGGGCTGGGGATTAGGCTAGGGCTAGAGTTAGGATTAGGTTTAAGGTTAGTGTTAGGTTTAGGATTAGCATAAACATTAGTGCTAGGGTAAAGGCTAAGGCTATGTTTAGGGTTGGGCTAGTGCCATGGATATGCTTAGGTTTAGGCTTAGGGTTAGAGCAAGGGTTAGGGTTAGAGTGTGGGTTAGTGTTAAGTTTCTGGTTACTGTCTATGTTTAAGGTTCGGAAAAGCACTAGTGTTAGATAGGATTAGGGTTAGGATTAGGGCGAATGTCAGCATTAGGGTGAGGATTAAAATTAGGGTTAGGGTTAGGGTTCAGGTTTCGTTTAGCGTTAAGGCAAGGGCTGGGCTAAGGTTAGGGTTAGGGTTAGTGTGATGGTAGGTTTGGACTAGCATTAATGCTAGGCATATTGCTAGAGCTAGCATTAGGGATATGGTTAGTATTATGGTTAGGGTTAGGTTTACGATTAGGGGTGGCATTAGGATTAGTCTTAAAGTTAGGGTTAGGGTTAGGATTAGAGTTAGGGTTAGGTTTAGGGTTAGGGTTAGGGCTAGGGCTATGTTTAGGTGTGGCATCAAGGTTTGCAGTTAATGTTAGGGTTAGAATTTCTGACTTTAACCCTAGACCTAACCCTAACCCTAAGATTAATCCTAGCCCTAAAACTAACCCTACCCCTAACCCTGACTGTTATCCTAAATCTACCCCTAACCCTAACCCTAGCACTTGTCCGAACCTTAACATGAGACCTAACACTAACCCAAAAACTAGTCCTTGCCCTAATATTAAGGTTAAGGCTAGGGATGGGGTTACAGTTAGAGTTAGGGGAGGCTACGGAAAGGGTTAGGTTTAGCATTAGTGTTATGGTTAGGGTTAGGGTTACCCTTAAGGTTAAGGTTAGGGTTTAGGCAAGTATTATGTTTAGAGTTAGGGTTAGGGTTAGGCTGGAGTTAGGGCTATGGCTCGGGCTAGCATTTGTGTTTGGGTCACTCCTGGCGTTAATGTTAGGATTAGGTTCAGCCTTAGGGTTAAGGATAGCGTTAGGATCAGTGTTAGTGTTGGGTTAAGAGTAGGGTTAGAGTTTGTGTTTGGAATAAGGTCAGTGTTAGAGCAAGGGTTAGGGCTTGTGAGGAGTTAGGGTTATGGCTAGGTTTAGTGTTAAGGTTAGGGTTAGGCCTACCGTTTGGATTTGAGTTACAGTTAGGTTTAGGGTTATGGCTAGAGTTAGCATGAGGGTTAGGGATAGTGTCAGGCTTAGATTTAGGGCTGGGGTATACCTAAGTTTCGGTTTAAGGTTAGTGTTCGGGCTAGGGTTAGGGTAAGGGCTAGGGTTTGGTTTAGAGTTAGGGTTAGCTTAAGGGTAAGGGTTAGGCTTATGGCTAGGGTTTGCATTAGGTTTAGGTTTAGTGTTAGGATGAGGGTTACTGTTAGCATTAGGCTTAGGGTTAGGGTTAGTGGTTAGGGTTCAGGTTAGGTTTAATGTTAGCGTTAGCATTAGTGCTATGGTTGGGGTTAGGTTTAGGGTTAAGGATAGGTTCGAGTTAAGGTTAGGGTTAAGTATAAAGTTCAGGTTAGGTTTAGGGCTAGGGTTAGGATTAGGGCTTGGGTTCAGATTAGGTTTAGGGTTCTGGTTAGGTTCAGTGTTAGCGTCAGTGCTACGGTTAAGTTTAATGTTAGGTTTAGGGATGGGTTAATGGCTCAAGCCTAGCTTCAGATGAGAGTTAAGGCTATTGTTAGTGTTAGGGTTAAGGTAGGGTTATGGTTAGGGTTAATGTTAGGCTTAGGGTTACAGTTACCAATAGTGTAAGTATTTGGCTCACAGTTAGGGTTAGGGCTAGGGTTAGGGTAACATTAGGTTAGGGTTAGTGTTAGGAAAGGGTTAGGCTTAGAGTTCGCCTTTGGGTTAGGGTTATGGCTAGGATTAGGGTTAGGTTGATGGCCATGGTTATGGCTCGGGTTAAGGATAGCATTAGTGTTAGGATTAGGGCTAGGCTGAGGGTTTGGGATAGGGCATGGATTAGGGTGAGGAACAGGGCTAGTGTTAGGATTAGGGACAGGGCTAGGTTTAGGGATAGGGCTTGTTTAGGGTCAGATTTCGGGCTACTGCCATGGATATGCTTAGGTTTAGGCTTAGGGTTAGGAATAGGGTTAGGGTTAGAGTGTGGGTGTGTGTTAGGGTTCTGGTTACGGTCTAGGGTTAAAGTTAGGATAATGGCTAGTGTTAGGTAGGGTTAGGGTTAGGGTGAATGTCAGCATGAAGGTTAGGATGAAGATTTAGGTTAGTGTTAGGGTTCAGGTTAGGTTCAGTGTTAAAGCAAGGGCTGGGTTAAGGTTAGGGTTGGGGATAGTGTCAATGTTAGGTTCAGGACGAGAGTTATGCCTAGGTTTAGGTTTAAGGTCAGTGTTTGGTCTAGGGTTAGGGCAGGGGCTAGCATTAGGGTTTGGTTCAGAGTTAGGGCTATCTTAGGTTTATGGCTAGGGTTTGCATTAGGTTTTGGGTTAGTGTTAGCGTTAGGGTTGGGTTTAGGTTTAGGGGTTAGGATTCAGTTTAGGTTTAGTGTTAGTGTTAGCATTAGTGCTGCAGGTGGGTTAGTGTTAATGTTAAGGATAGGTTCGAGTTAGGGTTAGTTTTACAGTTACAGTTAAGGTTATGTTTAGGGTTAGGCCTAAATTTAGGGTTAAGTCTAGGGTTCAGATTAGGGTTAGGGTTAGGGTTAAGGTTCAGGTTGGGTTTAGGTTTAGGATTTTGTGTTAGGTTTTGGGTTAAGGTCAGAGTTAGAGTTAGGGTTAGGTTTCAGGTTAGGTTTAGCATTAGCGTTAGTGCTATGGTTAGGGTTAATGTTAGGGTTAGGGATAGATTAAAAGCTCAAGTTTAGCTCCAGATGAGTGTTAACATTATTGTTAGTGCTAGGGTTAGCGTTAAGGCTAAGGTAGGGTTACTGTTAGGGCTAGTTTTAGAGTTACGTTACGATTATGGTTAGTGTAAAGGTTTGGGTTACGGTTAGGGTTAGAGCTAAAGTTAGAGTTATGGTTAGGTTAGGATTAGGATTCGTGTTAGGGTTTGGAAAGGGTTAGGCTTAGAGTTAGCGTTTGGGTTAGGGATAGTGCTAGGATTAGTGTTAGGTTTAGGGCTATGGTTATGGCCGTGATTAGGATGGGTTTAGGGCTAGTGCTAGGGCTAGGGTTAGGGTTAGGTTTAGAGTTTGGGCTAGAGCATGAATTAGGATTAGGGGCAGTGCTACGGTTAGAGTTAGGGTTAGGGGCAGGGCTATGTTTAGGGATTGGGCTTGTTTAGGGTCAGGATTAGGGCTATGGCCAGAGTTAGTTTTAGGGTGAGGGTTCGGGCTAGGTTAGGGTTACTTTTAAGGTTAGGATTAGAGTATAGTGAGGGTTAAGGGTAGGGTAGGGTTAACCTTAGGGCTGGGGTTAAGGCTAGGGCTAGAGTTGGGGTTAGGGTTAGGATTGGGGTTAGGGTTAAGGTTAGCATAAATGTTAGTGTTAAGATTAGGGCAAGGGCTAGTGTTTGGCTAGGGCTAGGGCTATGTTTAGGGATCGGGCGAAAGCCATGGATATGTTTAGATTTAGGCTTAGGGTTAGGGCTAGTGTTAGGATTAGAGTGTGGTTTAGTGTTAGGTTCATGTTTATGGTATAGGTTTAAGGTTTGGATAATGGCTAGTGTTAGGTAGGGTTAGGATTAGGGTGAATGTCAGCATTAGTGTTAGGATTAGGATTCAGGTAAGTGTTAGGATTTGCATTAGGTTTAGCGTTCAGGCAAGGGCTGAGTTAAGGTTAGGGTTAGGGTTAGGGTTAGTGTTAGGGCTGGATTAAGACCATGTTTAGAATTGAGGTTAGGTCTAGCATTACAGTTAGGGTTATTCCTAGAGCTAGCATTAGGGATAGGGTTAGTACTATATTTAAGGTTAGGTTTAGGATTAGGGGTGGTGTTAGGGTTAGGGTTTTGGTTCAGACTAGGGCTATGATTAGGTGTAGGATCAGGGTTTGTGGTTAGTGTTAGGCTTAGTGTTTCCAACTGTAACCCTAGATCTGACCCTAACCCTAAGACTAATCCTAGCCCTAAAACTAGCTCTACCCCTAACCCTAACCCTGACCTTCACCCTAACTCTACCCCTACCCTAATCCCAGCACTTGTCAGAACCTTAACCCGAGACCTATCCCTTACCCTGCCACTAATCCTAGCCCTAATACTAACACGAACCCTAACACTAACTGCAAACCTTAATCCTACACTTAACCATAGCCCTAGCCCAAATCCTAACTCTAACCCTGAACCCGATCCTAATCCTAAAACTAACCCTAACCCTAACCCTAAACCTAAACCTACCCATAGTCTAGCACTAACCTTACCCCTTATACCAACCCTGACCCTAACAGTATACTCAGCCCTGGGCCTAGACATAGGTCTAGCCCCAACCCTAACCCTAAAAACCCCCTAACCCTGATCTTTGCACTATATTAACCCTAGCCATAGTGCTAACTCTAATCTTAAACCCTAATCCTAGCACTTACCTAAGCCTAAATCTAAATTTAACCATAGCCCTAGCCCTAAACCTAAACCTAATCTTAATCCTAGCCTTAACCCTAACTATGGCCCTAACCCTGACACAAACACTAACACTAACCCTAACCGTAACCCTATCCCGAGACTTAACCCCTCCCCTTGACCTTACCCTAACCCTCGCGCCAACCCTGACCATAACTATAACCCTAATCCTAGGCCTAGCCCTAATCCAAACCCTAACCCTAACTCTAGCTCTCACCCTCACCCTAAACCTAACTCTACCCATGGGCCTCACACTAAACCTAGCTTGAACCATAACCCTAGGCCTAACCCTAACCATTACTTAGCCCTAACACTTATACTTGCTGTAATTATAGCCCCAATCGTAATCCTAACCCGAGCTCTAACCCTAACCCTACCCCTAGCCCTCACCCTAATCCTACCACTTACACAACATGAAACCTAACCCGAACCCTAGCCCTTGTTAGGACAGGATTAGGGCTTGAGAAAGAGTTAGGGTTAGGATTAGGTTTAGGGTGAGTGTTTGGGTTAGGATTAGGGTTAAGGTTAAGGCTAGGTTTTCGGCTAGGGATACGCTTAGGTGATTGGCTGAGATTAAGGTTAGGGCTAGGGCTAAAGGTAGGGTTGAGGTAAGGGTTAGGGTCAAGGTTTGCAGTTAGTGTTCGGATTAGGGTTAGTGATAAGGCTAGGACTAGTGTTAGGGTTAGGGTTAGATCTTGGGTTAAGATTACTATAAGGGCCAGGGTTAGGTTAAGGTTCGGGTTTGGATGAAGGTCTTGGTTAGGGCAAGATTTAGGGCTAGGGTTATCGTTAGGGTTAGGATTAGGATTAGGGTAGGGCTAGGATTAGTTTTAGGTTTAGGGCTATGTTTATGGCTAGGGTTAGGGTCAGTGCTAGGGTTTGTGTTAGGTTTAGCGTTAGTGTGAGTGCTAGCATTTGTGTTCGGGTTAGGGCTAGGGCTGGAATAAGGTTAGGATTAGGGTTAGTATTACATTTAGGGTTAGTGTTAGTGCTAGGGCTAGGGATAAGTTTCGGGGTAGGATTGGGATTAGGTTTAGGGATATGGTTACGGCTAGGGTGAGTTGTTAGGGTTAGTGTTAGGTTTAGGGTTAGAGTTTTGGTTAGGGTTAGTGTCAGGGATAGGGATCAGGTTAGGGTTAGGGTTAGGGTTAGTGCTATGGTTAGGGATAGTGTTAGGGTCAGGGCTAGGGCTTGGGTCAGCATTAGGGTTAGGGTTGGGGCTGGGTTAGTGCTAGGGTTAGGGTTAGGCTAGGGTTACGGCTAGGGTCAGTGTTTGCATTAGAGTTAGGGATAGGGTTAGGTAAAAGACTTGGGTAGGGGTAGGGGTAGAATTAGGTTCAGGGTTAGTTTTGATTTAAAGTTAGGGTTAGGTGCAGGTCAAGGTCTGGATTTCGGGCTAGGGCTACAGTTAGGTTTAGGGCTAGGATTTGTGTTAAGGCCATGGCTAGGGGTAGGGTTAAGGCTTGCGGTTATTGTTAGGGTTAGGGTTAGGGTTAGGGTTAGGGTTAGGGTTGGTGCTAGTGTTAGGGTTAGGGTTGGTGCTAGTGTTAGGGTTAGGTTTAGGTTTAGGGTTAGTGTTAGGTTTACGGCTCGGTTTAGGGTCAGGGTTAGGATTGGGGCTAGGGCTATGATTAGGGTTATGTTAAGTATTGTGGTTAGTGTTGGGGTTTGGGTTAGTGTCAAGGCTAGGGCTATAGTTTGTGGTAGGATTAACGTATTGCGTTTAGCGATAGGGTTAGGGGTAGGGTTAGGGTTAGGGTTAGAGGTAGAGTTAGGGCCAGGCATATGTTTAGGTTCAGGCTTAGTGTTATGGCTAAGGCTAGGGTGAGATTTATGGTTGATGCTATGGTTGTGGCTAGAATATAGGTCAGGGTTTGGGTTAGGGCTTGGTCAAAGTCTGGGGTAAAGACTAGAGCGAGAGTTCGGGTTAGGGTTAGCGTAAACATTAGTGTTAGGGTAAGGTCTAGGGCTAGTGTTAGTCTAGGACTATGAATATAGAACATAGAACATTACAGCGCAGTACAGGCCCTTCGGCCCTCGATGTTGCGCCAACCTGTGAAACCAATCTGAAGCCCATCTAACCTAAACTATTCCATTATCATCCATATGTTTATCCAATGACCATTTAAATGCCCTTAAAGTTGCCAAGTCTACTACTTTTGCAGGCAGGGCATTCCACGCCCTTACTACTCTCTGAGTAAAGAACCTACCTCTGACATCTGTCCTATATCTATCACCCCTCAATTTAAAGCTATGTCCCCTCGTGCTAGCCATCACCATCTGAGGAAAAAGGCTCTCACTGTCCACCTATCTAATCCTCTGATCATCTTGTATGTCTCTATTAAGTCACCTCTTAACCTTCTTCTCTCTAATGAAAACAGCCTCAAGTCCCTCAGCCTTTCCTCATAAGACCTTCCCTCCATACCAGGCAACATCCTGGCAAATCTCCTCTGCACTCTTTCCAATGCTTCCACATCCTTCCTATAATGTGGCGACCAGAACTGTACGCAATACTCCAAGTGCGGCCGCACCAGAGTTTTGTACAGCTGCAACATGACCTCATGGCTCCGAAACTCAATCCCTCTACCAATAAAACCTAACACACCGTATGCCTTCTTAACAACCCTATCAACCTGGGTGGCAGCTTTCAGGGATCTATGCACATGGACACCGAGATCTCTCTGCTCATCCACACTACCAAGAATCTTACCATTAGCCCAGTACTCTGTATTCTTGTTACTCCTTCCAAAGTGAATCACCTCACACTTTTCCGCATTAAAATCCATTTGCCACCTCTCAGCCCAGCTCTGCAGCTTATCTATGTCCCTCTGTAACCTGCAACATCCTTCCGCACTATCCACAACTCCACCGACTTTAGTGTCATCCGCAAATTTACTAACCCATCCTTCTATGCCCTCATCCAGGTCATTTATAAAAATGACAAACAGCAGTGGCCCCAAAACAGATCCTTGAGGTACACCACTAGTAACTGAACTCCAGGATGAACATTTCCCATCAACCGTCACCTTCTGTCTTCTTACAGCTAGCCAATTTCTGATCCAGACCGCTAAATCACCCTTAATCTCATGCCTCCGTATTTTCTGCAATAGCCTACCGTGGGGAACCTTGTCAAACACTTTACTGAAATCCATATACACCACATCAACCTTTTTTTCCTCATCCACCTGTTTGGTCACCTTCTCAAAGAACTCAATAAGGTTTGTGAGGCACGACCTACCCTTCACAAAACCGTGTTGACTATCCCTAATCAAATTATTCTTTTCTAGATGATTATAAATCCTATCTCTTATAATCCTTTCCAACACTTTACCCACAACCGAAGTAAGGCTCACTGGTCTATAATTACCAGGGTTGTCTCTACTCCCCTTCTTGAACAAGGGGACAACATTTGCTATCCTCCAGTCTTCTGGCACTATTCCTGTAGACAATGATGACGTAAAGATCAAAGCCAAAGGCTCTGCAGTTTCCTCCCTAGCTTCCCAGAGAATCCTAGGATAAATCCCATCCGGCCCAGGGGACTTATCTATTTTCACACTTTCCAGAATTGCTAACACCTCCTCCTTATGAACCTCAATCCCGTCTAGTCTAATAGCCTGTATCTCAGTACTCTCCTCGACAACATTGTCTTTTTCCTGTGTGAATACTGACGAAAAATATTCATTTAGTGCCTCTCCTATCTCTTCGGGCTCCACACACAACTTCCCACTACTGTCCTTAACTGGCCCTAATCTTACTCTAGTCATTCTTTTATTCCTGACATACCTATAGAAAGCTTTAGGGTTTTCCTTGATCCTACCCGCTAAAGACTTCTCATGTCCCCTCCTGGCTCTTCTTAGCTCTCTCTTTAGGTCCTTCCTGGCTAACTTGTAACTCTCAAGCGCCCTAACTAAGCCTTCACGCCTCATCTTTACATAAGCCTCCTTCTTCCTCTTGACAAGAGATTCAACTTCTTTAGTAAACCACGGTCCCCTCTCTCGACCACTTCCTCCCTGCCTGATAGGTACATACTTATCAAGGACACGCAGTAGCTGTTCCTTGAACAAGCTCCACATTTCAATTGTGCCCAGCCCCTGCAGTTTCCTTCTCCATCCTATGCATCCTAAATCTTGTCTAATCGCCTTTCCCCCAGCTATAACTCTTACCCTGTGGTATATACCTATCCCTTTCCATCGCTAAAGTAAACGCAACCGAATTGTGGTCACTATCACCAAAGTGTTCACCTCCCTCCAAATCTAACACCTGGCCTGGTTCATTACCCAGTACCAAATCCAATGTGGCCTCGCCTCTTGTTGGCCTATCTACATACTGTGTCAGGAAACCCTCCTGCACACATTGGACAAAAACTGACCCATCTAAAGTACTCGAACTATTGCGTTTCCAGTCAATATTTGGAAAGTTAAAGTCCCCCATAACAACTACCCTGTTACTTTCGCTCCTATCCAGAATCATCTTTGCAATCCTTTCCTCTATATCTCTGGAACTTTTTGGAGGCCTATAGAAAACTCCCAACAGGGTGACCTCTCCTTTCCTGTTTCTAACCTCAGCCCATACTACCTCAGTAGTCGAGTCCTCATCAAATGTCCTTTCTGCCACTGCAATGCCGTCCTTGACTAACAATGCCACACCTCCCCCTCTTTTACCACCTTCCCTGATCTTACTGAAACATCTAAACCCTGGAACCTGCAACAACCATTCCTGTCCCTGCTCTATCCATGTCTCCGAAATGGCCACAACATCGAAGTCCCAGGTACCAACCCATGTTGCAAGTTCACCCACCTTGTTCCGGATGCTCCTGGCATTGAAGTAGACACACTTCAAACCACCTTCCTGCCTGCTGGTACACTCCTGTGACCTTGAAACCTTATTCATGACCTCACTACTCTCAACCTCCTGTACACTGGAGCTACAATTCAGGTTGCCATCCCCCTGCTGAATTAGTTTAAACCCTCCCGAAGGGAGGGTTAGGGATAGGGATAGTGCCATAGATACGCTAGGGTTTAGGCTTAGTGTTAGGGCTAGAATTATGGGTAGAGTGTGGTTTAGTGTTAGGGTCGTGGTTATGGTCGAGGGTTAAGGTTTGGATAATGGCTAGCATTAGGTAGGGTTAGGCTTAGGGTGAATGTCAGCATTAGGGTTAGGATTAAGATTCGGGTTAGTGTTAGGGTTTGTGTTAGGTTTAGTGTTCAGGCAAGGGCTGAGTTAAGGTTAGGATTAGGGTTAGTGTTAGGGCTGGACTAAGATGAGGTTTGGAGTTGGAGTTAGGTCTGGCATTAGTGTTAGGGTTATTCCTAGAGCTAGCATTAGGGATAGGGTTAGTACTATATTTAGGGTTAGGTTTAGGATTAGGAGTGGCGTTAGGGTTAGGGTTATGGTTAAGACTAGGGTTATGGTTAGGTGTAGGGTCAAGATGTGGGGAGTTATTGTTAGGCTTAGTGTGTCCAACTGTAACCCTCGATCTGACCCTAACCCTAAGACTAGTCCTAGCCCTAAAACTAACACCACCCCTAACCATAACCCTGACCTTCACCCTAACTCTACCCCTACCCTAGTCTGAGCCCTTATCCGAACCTTAACCTGAGGCCTATCCCTAACCTTAACACAAGTCCTAGCCATGACACTAACCCTAACCCTGACCCTAACCCTGACCCTAACCCTAACTTTACCCCTAACTCGAAGCTTAGCCCTAATTATAAACCTACCCATAGTCCTAGTACAAACCTTACCCCTTATACCAACCCTGACCCTAACCGTATAGCTAGCCCTAGGCCTAGGCCCAGGCATAGACCTAACCCTAATCAACACCTGACCCTGAACTTTGCCCTATCCCTAAGCCTAGCCATAACCCTAACCCTAATCCCAAACCTAACCATTGCCCTAACCCTAAACCTAAGCCTAATCCTAACCCTAGCCTTAACCTTAACCCTAGCCCTAACATTAGCACGAGCCCTAGCCCTAACCCTAATGCAAACCCAAACCCTAATCCTAAACCAAACCCTAGCTCTAACCCTATGCCTAACACAGCCCTGGGCCTAACCTTAACTGTTATCTTAACCCCAATCTTCACATTTGCTGTAATCATAGGCCTAAGCCTAGCCCTAACCCTAACTCTAACCCTAACCCTAGACCTTGCCCCAACCCTAAGTCTAGTACTGAGACTAACACTAAACCTACCCCAAACCCTAGACTTTGCTAGGTCAGGGTTAGGGCTCGGGAGAGAGTTAGGCTAAGGATTATGGTTAGGGTTAGTGTTTGGGTTAGGGTTGGGGTAGAGGTTAGATTTTCGGTTAGGGTTAAGCAAGTGATTGGCTGGGGTTATGGCTCGTGCTAGGGCTAAAGTTAGGGTTGGGGTAAGGGTTACGGCTAGGGCTGTGGTTAGGGGTGGTTAGCAGTTAGTGTTAGGGTTAGTGTTAGTGTTTAGGCTAGGACTAGTGTTAGGTTAGGGTTAGGGTGAAGGTCTGGGTTAGGGCTTGATTTAGGGCTATGGCTAACGTTAGGGTTAGGATTAGGGTAGGGCTAGGATTAGGTTTAGGTTTGGGGCTATAGTTATGGCTGGGCTAGGGTTAGGATCAGTGCTATGGTTCAGGTTAGGTTTAACATTAGGCTGAGTGCTGGGGTTTGGGTTTGATTTAGGGCTAGGGCTGTATTAAAGCTATGATCAGGGTTAGTGTTACAGTTAGGGTTACTGTTAGGGCAAGGGCTAGAGTTACATTTTGGGGTAGAGTTGAGATTAGGGTTAGGGTTAGGGAAATGGTTATGGCTAGCATTAGTGTTAGAGTTTGTGTAGATTTAAGGTTAGAGTTTGGGTTAGAGTTAGCGTTAGGGCTAGGGATCAGGTTTGGTTTAGTGTTTGTGCTATGGTTAGGGTTTGTCTTAGAGTTAGGGCTAGGGCTTGGGCTAGGACTTGGGTTAGGGTTGGAGTTGGGGTGGGTTAGGACTAGGGTTAGGGTTAGGGCTAGGTCTAGGGTTAGGCCTAAGGCTAGTGTTTGCATTAGAGTTAGAGTTAGGGTTAGGTAAAAGGCTGGGGTTAGGTCTAGGGCTAGGGTTAGAATTAGGCTCAGGGTTAGGCTTAGAATTAGGGTTAGGTTTAGGTGTAGGTCAAGGGCTGGGGTTAGGGCTAGGGTTAGGGTTACAGTTAGGTTGAGGGTTATGGTTAGGGCTAGGGCTATGGTTAGGGGTAGGGTTAACGTTTGTGGTTAGGGTTAGGGTTAGCATTAGGGCTGCATTAGGGCTAGGGCTAAGAGTAGTGTTATAGCTGGGGCTATGCATACGATTAGGTTCAGTCTTAGCATTAGGGCTAAGGGTCGGATGAGAGTTACAGTTAGCGCTATGGCTAAGGCTAGTGTTCGGGTTAGGGCTAGGGCTAGGACTAGTTTTCGGGTTAGGTTTAGCTTTAGCACTAGTGCTCGTGCTCAGCTTAGTTATGGTTAGGGCTAGGGCTGGGGTTAGGGTTAGGGTTGGGTTTAGCATTAGGGTTAGAGTTACAGTTAGGTTTGGGGTTAGGTCTAGTTCTATAGATAGATTTAGTCTTAGGGTTAAGGCAAGGGCTGGAATTAGGGTTAGGGTTAGGCTTACTGCAAGCGCAAGGGTTAGGGTTGGGGTTAGAGTTAGGGTGAGGGTCATGGTAATGGTTACACCTTGGGTTAATGTCAGGGTTATGGTTAGGGTTAAGGCTAACATTAAGGTTAGTGCTATTGTTAGGGTCAGGGTTAGGCTTAGGGTTAGGGCTAGGTAGGGTTAGAGTTAGGACTAGGATTAGGGCTAGTATCAGGGTTAGGGCTAAGGTTTAGCATAAGGTTTAGGGTTAGGGTTAGGGATAGCATTAGGAATAGGGTGAAGGTTCAGGTTGTGTTGACGTTAGGGTTAGTGTTAAGGTTCGGGTTAGGATTAGGGCTAGGATTAGGTTTAGTGTTCAGTCTAGTGTTAGGTTATGACTATAGCTGGTGTTACAGCTGGGGTTCGTGTTTGGGTTAGGGCTAGGGCTAGGTTTAAGGCTTGTGATAGAGTTTGGGTTAGGGTTCGGGTTTAGTTTAGGATTTGCGTTACGGTTAGTGTTTGGGCTAGGTTTAGGGTTAGCGTATGGTTTCAGTTTAGGGTTAGGGTTAAGTTTAGGGATATGGTTAAGGGTATTGGTTAAGGTGTGCTGTTAGTATTAGGGTTTGCATTAGGGTTAGGGCTAGGACGAGTGTTAGGTTTAGGGTTAGATTCAGGGTTAAAGTGAGGATAAGGGCTAGGTGTTCTGTCGGGTTAGGGTTAAGATGAAGGTTTGGGTTAGGGTTAGGGTTTGGGTTAGGGCTGGGATACGGCTAAGGTTAGGGTTAGGGCTAGGGCTATGCATATGTTTAGGTTCAGGCTTAGCATTAGGGCTAAGGCTAGGGTGAGGGTTATGGTTAGTGTTAGGGTTAGGGTTACAGCTAGGGCTAGCTTTAGGGTTAGGGCTGGGTTTAAGGTTAGGGCTACGGTTAGTGTTAGGTTTAGCATTAGCGTTTTTATTAGGGTTAGGGTTAGGATTACAGTTAGGTTTAGGGTTAGGTCTAGGCTGTGGATAGATTCAGCCTTAGGATTAGAGTTAGGGCTAGGGTTACGGTTCAGGTTTGGGTTAGCTTTACTGCAAGGGCTAGGGTTAGGATTAGGGTTAGGGTTATAGGATTAGGGTTATGGTTAGGGTTAGGGCTAAGATTAGGGTTAGGGTTAGGGTTATGGTTAGGGTTAAGGTTAGTGTTAGGGTTAAACAAAGACTAGGGTTAAGGTTAGGGTTAGTGCAAGGGTTAGGGTTAGGGTTAGGGTTAGGATTAAGGTTAGGGTTAGAGATAGGCAAGGGCTAAGATTTGGGTTCGGTTTACGCCTATGGTTACTGTTTGGGTTAGGGTCAATGTTAGGGTTAGTCTTAGGTCTAGCATTTGTGTTAGGGTTCAGGTTAAGGCTAACATTAAAGTTGGGGTTAGGGTTAGGGTAGGGTTAGAGTTAGGGCTAGTGTGAGGGTTAGGGTTAGATTTATGGTGAGGTTTAGGGTTAGGTTTAGGTCTCGGGTTACAGGTATGTTTAGGGCTAGGATTAAGGTGAGACTTAGAGTTAGGGTTAAGTTTAATGTTAGGGTTAGGCTTAGGGAAATGGCTTGGACTAGGGTTAGGGCTAGGGCTATGGCTAAGGTTAGGTTTAGGGCTAGGGTTGGGGTTAGTGTTAGGGTTAGGGTTAGCATTAGGGTTAGGTTTGGGGTTAGGACTAGGGCTAGGTTTAGGGCTAGGATTAGGGTTGGGGTTGGGTTTAAGGTTAGGGTTAGAGTTAGGATTAGGGTTTGTGTTGGGGTTTGAGATAGGGTTAGGGTTAGGGTTAGGGTTAGGTTAGGGTTTGGGTTAGGTTCAGGGCTAGGGATGGGGCTAGCCCTAGTGTTAGTGTTAGGGTTAGGGTTTGGGCTAGAGTTAGGGTTAGGGTTAGGGTCATGGTCAGTGTTAGTGTTAGGGTTTGGGTTAGGCTTAGGTTTAAAGTGAGGACTGGGGCTCGGATTAGGGCTATGGCTAGCGCTAGGGTTAGGGTTAAGATTTGCATAACTATGGGAACTGTGTAAGTATGTGTAACTCTGGGACATGCCTAACATGCCTGGGACATGTGATTTGTGTAACTATTGGATACATGTAACTATGGGATATGTTTTACCCACAATTCATGCATCTAGCTATTTGTCCTAAATCAGTATCACTTGGTGTAATGATCTTTCTTTCCAGCAGATGGGCTTATTTTCCAGGTAATTGTCAGCATACTGCATCATTGAAACTGCAATCGGAGGTTTTCTTATTTCAGCATTGAATGACCACAGGAGGCAAGCTGGGCCAGGAGCACGGTTGTTATTTCCAGAGCTTATTTTGATGCTGGCTGGTCCCCCCAGGGTTATTCTCGTTTGACATTTGCAGTGGTTTGAAAAAGTGAGGCTGAGCCATTTCAAAGGATCAGCTATATGGCTGGGGTCATGTCTAGGTCAGATTGGACTAAAAATGGCAGGTCTGCTTTCCTGGTGAACCAGGTATGACGTTACAACAATCCAAATGTTCACACACTTCGTTACTGAAGCCAAATTTTAATTCCGAGGTTTATTAATTAACTAAATTCCACCAGATGCTGCAGTGGGATTTGAACTTACATCCTCAGAACTTCAGCTGAGGCCTTTGGGTTACTAATCCAACAACACTGCCACTATATCTGTAATCCTCGTTGTATTTATGGACCAGACCAAACCTCCTCAAAATATATTAAGGAGATAGTCTAGACCCTCACATTTTCTTATTTTAAACGCAAGTGCCAGGTGTTGGGTTCTGGATGCAATTTGATTGGTCAAACTACCAGATTTAAGGTAAAGCGTACTTTATTCATATGCTGTAGTTAGAATACAACAGAAAGGAGGAATTGGAATAACTTGACTCTACTGGAAAACTTAATAGAATAATAATCTGACTACTATACAGCAACTGTTCCAATATAGTAATATCCCATAAACACACACTTAGCAAAGGCAAATTCAGTAAAATGGATTGGCTCATGTGCAATCCTTGCAGCAGGAAGAGAACCACCCCTCCCCTTCAATTCCCCCCGCCCCAACCCCCGGCTTTTAGCTGTAACAGAGAGAGGAAAAAATAGCTTCCACATTCAACTTCAAGACTCCAGCAGCAATTTGAAAGGGAGAAGGTGGCATCAAATGTAACAGTATTACAGCTGAATAAAGGCAACTACAGAAGCATGAGGGAGGAGCTGGTCAGATTGACTGGGAGAGGAGACCAGCAGGAAAGATGGTGGAACAGCAATGGCACGAATTTCTGGGAATAATTCGGGAGACACAGCAAAAATTCATCCCTAGGAAAAAGCAGCATACTAAAGGGAAGATGAGACAATCATGGGTGACAAGGGAAGTCAGGGACAACATAAAAGCAAAAGAGAAAGTATATAATGTGGCAAAGACCAAAAGGAAGCCAGAGGACTGGGGAGTCTACAAAGACCAACAGAGAACAACGAAAAAAGAAATAAGGAAGGAGAAGATTAAATATAAGGATAAGCTAGTCAGTAATATAAAAGAATATTGCAAGAGTTTCTTTAGATATATAATGGACAAAGTGGACATTGGGCAGCTGGAAAATGACACTGGAGAAGTAGTAATGGGGAACAAAGAAATAGCTGAGGAAATGAATAAGTACTTTGCGTCAGTCTTCATGGTGGAAGACACGAGTAATATCCCAAAAATTCAAGACAGTTGAGCGGGGGGGCGGGGTCTGAGTTGAGTCTGGTAGCCATCACCAAGGAGAAGGTTCTAGAAAAACTGAAAGGTCTGAAGGTGGATAAATCACCTAGACCAGATGGACTATACCCCAGAGTTCTTTAGGAGATAGCTGAAGAGATAGTGGAGGCATTAGTGGTGATCTTTCAGGAATCACTAGAGTCAGGGATGGCCCCAGGGGACTGGAAAATCGCTAATGTAACCACTCTGTTTAAGAAGGGAGTGAGGTAAAAGATGGGAAATTACAGGCTGATTAGCCTGACCTCGATCGTAAGATTTTGGAGTCCATTGTGAAGGAGGAGATTTCTGAATTCTTGGAAGTGCATGGTAAAATTGGGCAAAGTCAGCATGGCTTCATCAAGGGGAGGTCATGCCTGACAAATCTGTTAGAGGTAATGAGCAGGTCAGACCAAGGAGAGCCAATGGATGTTATCTATCTGGACATCCAGAAAGCCTTTGACAAGGTGCGGCACAGGAGGCTGCTGAGTAAATAAGGGCGCATAATGTTAAAGGCAAGATGCTGGCATGGATAGAAGATTGGCTGTCTGGCAGAAAGCAGAGAGTGGAGAAAAAGGGTCCTTCTCAGGATGGCAGCTGGTAACTAGTGGTGTTCCACAAGGGTCTGTGTTGGGACCACAACTTTTCACTTTATACATTAATGATATAGCTGAAGGAACTGAGGGCATTCTGGCTATGTTTGCAGATGACACAAAGATAGGAGAAGGGACAGGTAGTATTGAGGAGGTGGCAGAAAGATTTAGACAGGTTAGGAGAGTGGGCAAAGAAGTAGCAGAAGGAATATAATGTGGGAAAGTGTGAGGTCATGCACTTTGGTAGGAAGAATAGAGGTGTAGACTATTCTCTAAATGGGGAGAAAATTCAGAAATCTGAAGTGTAAAGGGACTTGGGAGTCCTGGTCCAGGTTTCTCTGAAGGTAAACTTGCAGGTTGAGTGGGTAGTTAGGAAGGCAAATACAATGTTGGCATTTATCTTGAGATGACTGGAATATAAAAACAGGGATGTACTTCTGAGGCTTTATAAAGCTCTGGTCGGACAACATTTAGAGTATAGTGAGCAATTTTGGGCCTCATACCTTAGGAAGGATGTATGGGCCCTGGAGCAGGTCCAGAGGAGGTTCACAAGAATGATCCCAGGAATGAAAGTCTTAACATATGAGGAACATTTGAGGACTCTGGTTCTATACTCGATGGAGTTTAGAAGGATGGGAGAGAGGGGAGATCTAATTGAAACTTACAGGATACTGAATGGTCTAGACAGAGTGGATGTTGGGAAGATGTTTCCATGGGCAGGAGAGACTAGGACCCAAGGGCATTGATAATATATAGCCACAGAAGGCTGTGGAGTCCAGGTCATTGAGTATATTTAAGATAGAGATACATAGGTTCTTGATTATCAAGAGGATCAAGGTTTACGGGGAGAAGGTAGGAAAATGGGGTTGAGAAACTTATCAGCCATGATTGAATGGCAGAGCAGATTCAATGGACTGAATGGCCTAATTTCTGCTCCTATGTCTTATGGTCTAAAAACTAAAACTAAAAATTTCGGATCTGTGAGAGTTTGACCGCACCCATTCAGGCTGCTTCTATTGTTCTAACTCTTTTTTTTAGAAAGCTCTAAGGCCTCACAAACCTGTTGACTCTGAATAGACCAATCAGCATCTCTGTCTCAAACTCTCTTCGTAAAGAAGAGGATAAAATGCACCTCTCCAAGCCAGGGTATTGTCACATTGTACAATCCAAGCTGGAACAGTCATGCACTTTCTAACCCTGTGATACAGCAATGCTTGATATGGGTATTCAACTTGCTTTGACGAACTTCTCCAAGGCTCCTTGGTTCCAGTGGTTCCCAAACTTTTCAATACCAAGGCACAATAGGACAAGCAATTCCACATACTCCCACTTTTCTCTGCTGAGTGAATTGCTTATAAACGTCACATTTATTGGATTTACTATGGTTACAGTCTTGCTACAGAGATTTGCAACATAGTGCGTACAACAAGCTAAAGAAGGAACACAGGCATGAATATTTCACCTTTCATGTTGATACATTTTCAAAATCTGCTCAATTCAACTGTTTCTAACTATTCATAGCTGTAAATCTGTTCCGGATACATTGCATTGAACCGATACATCATTTAAATTCAAACAATTAAAGCAAAACACAAAGTAGATCACAGTTGACCAGGTTAGTAGAATCCTAGGCTTCCTGGAGCACACAGAGCCTTTTGATCTGGGGAGGAATTGATGAGACATCCAAGTGGAAATCTTGCTCCATTGCTGAGCATTTGAATTTTTGTCTCATTTCAACATTAAAAGAATGCAAACTCTATTGCTTGGTCGAAACTATTGCAAAATCTCAATTTTATCCACAACCCCCTATGTTTAGAATGTTTTAGCATCAAGAAACCAATACCTCACTTTCAATTTGATGATTAATTTTCATGAGCTTTATTTTACTTTTGGTTTAAGTTGCTTCAGATGAAACATAGAATTTCATCAACTTAGTACAAAATTGTGCTGTGCACTGGGACAGTCCTCACACTTTGTTGAGCTGTGGCACATTGGTTGAAAACCATTGCCTTAGACAGCAACTTCCAAACCCATGATCACTGCTATCAAGAAGGACAAGATTAGAATCATAGAAGCCCTATAGTGTGGAAGGAGGCCATTTGGCCCATCAAGTTCACACTGACCTTCTGAAGAGCATCCCACCCAGACCCAACAGCACCCTATCCTATCCCTGTAACGTTGCGTGTCCCACAGCTAATCCACCTAGCCTGCACACCCTTGAACACTATGGGAAATTGAGCATGGCCAATCCACTTAACCATCTTTGGACTGCAGGAGGAAACCCACGCAGACACAGAGAGAATGTGCAAACTCCACGCTGAGTTGGCTGAGAGTAGAATCGAACCCAGGTCTCTGGTGCTATGAGGCAGCAGTGCTAACCACTGAGCCACCCTATTTGAATACCACCACTTCCAAGTTTCCCTTCAAGCCACTCAACATCCTGACTTGAAAAGATATCTTTGATTCCTCAGTGAATGGTTCTTTCCCGAATCTGCTTTGCTGGTTCAAGAGAAGAATTAGACAGGAGGCGAGTCAGAGCCATCCGGTTCTGGGTTATAAATCAGTTTTACCTTCACTCGGCTTTGCAGTTCAAAGCAGCTGCTGAAATCTAGTTCAGTGTATATTCCAGGGTCTGCCTTCATTGCCTTTCCAAGCTGGCTATGGTCAGACAAGCTTTTCATCTCCCAATATTTCGCCTTATCTATCCACATATAGAACTGGGTCACTGTACAGGTGAGAACTTGTCTGTCACTGTATAATACTGGGGTACAATACTGATGGGGACAGGTCTGTAGCTGTATAACACTGGGGTACAGTACTGGTGGGGACAGGTCTATCACTG
>NC_063369.1:17286719-17300414 GCF_021869965.1 Rhincodon typus
GTACAGTACTGGTGGGGACAGGTCTATCACTGTATAACACTGGGGTAATGTCCTGGTGGGGACAGGTCTGTCACTGTATAACATTGATGTACAGTACTGGTGGGGACAGGTCTGTTGCTGTATAACACTGGGGTACAGTCCTGATGGGGACAGGTATGTCACTGTATAACACTGGAGTACAGTCCTGATGGGGACAGGTCTGTCACTGTATAACACTGGGGTACAGTACTGGTGGGGACAGGTCTGTCGCTGTATAACACTGGAGTACAGTCCTGATGGGGACAGGTCTGTCACTGTATAACACTGGGGTACAGTCCTGGTGGGGACAGGTCTGTCACTGTATAACACTGGCTTACAGTACTGGTGGGGACAGGTCTGTCGCTGCATAACTCTGGGGAACAGTACTTGGTGGGGACAGGTCTGTCACTCTGTAACACAGCTTGGTTTTTGTCTGTCCGGCGTGAGTGCCTCTTAGTGGATGGTGACCCTAAGGAAATACAAACCCATGAGCTCCGTGATCCGGAATGGCGGAAATATCCCAAGTCTTGGGAGTCTGATCAAGAACTCAGGGAAGAGAGGGCTGATTTATTCCATCTCTGTCTATCCTGCTCCCCAACTCCCCTTTACAACAGAGAGAACAGTCACGAGTAGCAGAGACCAACCACATCAATCCAACTTCACTGGATAGTCAGTCACCAATGTATAATCCAGTTCTTTTATGAGAATTAAGTCAGTTTTAATAATAAATCAGGACAAAGGTCAGAACAATTGGCTCTTACTCACCTCAGGCCAGAGGCTGGAACCAGTACAGGCACCATGAGGGAACTTATTTATAATATACACTGCCACTTAATTTAACATCTCTTCTTTCAGTTATTTCAATTTAGCAAATGAGAACTCCGATTGCAGTCTTATTGGCCTCACCCTGGAGAGCATGCAGCAACAGGTACAGTATTTTGCATAATTAACACAGCCATGAATTAATATTCTCCTCGTTTGCTGTCAATTTGCAGTGGATGTGGATTTCCCAGGGCAGTGTGACTGCTTTATTGATGTTACAAGCACACAGCTCAAACAAAGGCTGTTTGGCCCATTGCAATGTCACAAGAGCTGTCTAATTGATTCCTCCCCAATGACTCCTCCCACCCCCAGGGCTCAGAAAATACTTCCTTTCCGAGAGTTTACTACAAAATTTACCATTACAATTGCTTCCAGGCAGCCTGTTTCCTGGTTCACAGCTCACTGCTTAGAAATGTTTTCTCCTCCTCGCCCCTCCAGTTCTTTCCTCAGTGATTTTTGAACTCTGTGGCCTTTCTGATGACCTTTCTGCCAGCGGAAACTGTTTCTCCATCAGTAGATTGTGAGCTTGACACTGCTCCAAAGGCTCCTAAACCAGGCTGATGTGCCAACGCAGTGCCCTGGGTGTGCTGCATTGTCGGAGATGCCATGCGTCTTTCAGCCTGAATCTCTGTCTCCCCTCTCGGCTGGATGTCAAAAATCCTGAGAGGTCATGGCGAGGTGATGGGACAAGAGTTATATCATTAGGCTGTTAATCCAGAGACCTGGAGACCTGGGTTCGAATCCCGCTGTAGCAGGTGGTGAAATTTGATTACAAAACAGAATCGACTATTGATTGCTGTAAAATCCCCGCCTGGTTCACTGATGTCCTTTAGGGAAGGAAACTGCCGTCCTTACCTGGTCTGGCCTACATGTGACTCCAGAACCACAGCAATGTGGTTTACTGTTAACTGCCCTCTGGGCAATTAGGGATGGGTGATAAATGCTGGCCTAGCCAGCAATGCCATCATCCCATTAATGTATAAAGAAAATTCCCGGGCATGGCACTATCTGGGATGCAAAGAGGCAAATTCTCCCTGGAGCCCTGGGCCAATGTGGATTCCCTCAACTAATACTGAGGCTATGCAGCCATTAGTCACATGTCCGTGCATGAAAGCTTGCTGTGTGCAAATTGCTGAGTGCTCTTCCTACATTACAACTGTGAGTGCACCTCAGTCAAGCGTCATTGGGCCTTAAAACACTTTGAGAAGTCCAGAGGATGTGAAAGGAGCTATATGAATGCAAGCCCTTCACTGCCAAGAAGAATTAGTCCCAGTCATTTCATTGTATGTCCAATGAATTTCCTTTCTGTGCAACTCAGAAAGGTCACAAGGGCCCACTGCAGGAATGCATCATGTGAGTTGAGCCTACCCCAAAGCATTGGGTGTGGAGGTGGGGGGGGGGGGGGGGGGGCGGTAGAATTTGCTCTTCGTGCCCGCTGGGGGCAATATCAGCCAGGGTTTCTGCACCTGACTGCTGGGAAAAGCACCTTGGGTCAGTATTTAGGTTAAACTGTGATAGCTCAGCAATCGAGTCATCCATGTTTGGGACACAGAATGAGGTGGACCACTCTGAAACCGCACCAATAGTTCACTAGGTTAATTCCAGGAATGGAAGACTTGTCTTATGGGGAGAGATTGAGTAGTTTTGACCTATACTCTCTAGTGTTTAGAAGAATGAGAGGAGAGCTAATTTTGGCGTGTAAAATGCTAAAGGGGATTGACAAAGTAGACGTAGAGAGAATGTTTTCTTGTGTGAAACCTATAGAATTAGCTTGTTTTAGGATAAGGAGTGGCAGATTTGAAACAGAGATGAGGAGAAATTACATCTCTGAAAGGATCACTACCCCAGAGGACACTGGGATATTGAGTAAATTTAACGAGGAGATAGACAGGTTCTTAATTAGTACTGGGTCAAAGAATTATGGAGAGCGGGCAGGAATCGAGAGTCAAGGCTGAGATGAGATCAGCCATGATCGTATAAAATGGTGGAGCAGGGTCAAGGGGCTGAATGGCCCATTCCTGCTCCTGGTCCTTCATAACTCATGGCGAAGAGGAACTTACCATGTTGAGAGTTCAGGTAGAGGTCTTTGAGATTAATGAGGCCTACAATTAGGTAAATAGTGAGAGATTGATCAGAAAGAAAGATTAAAAGGGAACTTTTTTCCAGTCAGAGTGAACAGCAGTTAGAATTTCACAAACCATTCTTGATAAGAACATAAGAGATAGGAGCACAAGTAAACCATTCGTCCCATCATTCAACAGGTCACGCCTGACCTTTTACCTCAATTCCACTTTCCCACATTATCCCGATATGCCTTAATTATCCTAAAATCTGAAAAGCTGTCCATCTCAATCTTGGACAGACTCAATAATGGAGCATTAACAGCCATCTCAGGCAGACAATTTGAAAGATTCACAAATCTCTGAGTAAAGAAATTTCTCCCCATCCCAGTTCTAAAATGATCAGCATGAGACTGTCCCGGTCTGATAGGTTTCTCAGCCAGGGAATACTAGCTCTCCGTGTCTAACCTGTCAAGTCATTTCAGGTTTCAACAAAATTACCTTTATTCTTTTAGACTCCAGGGGGTAAAGAACCATTTCTCTCACTCTCTCAATAGGAGAAAACCCCTTTCAGCTGAGGAACCAAACATTGTAAACATTGGCTATATAAGTACATCCTTCTTTAGATGTGGAGACCAAAACTGCTCACCATAGTCCAGGTGCGGTTTTACCAAAGCTACTCACAATCACAAAAAGGCATTAATCTATTTACACTCTGACTCCCTTACAACAATGATCACCATGCCATTGCTTTTCCTGAATTGTCCTGTGCCCTGAATGCTCATTTTCCCTGTCCCTTGTACATCCAAAATTAGAAAATTTCTGCATTTCTCTTCTTCCTTTCAAAGTGAGTATCCTCTCGCTCCCAGCATTATATTCAATCTGCCCCTCCCATTCCACTCACAGAATCACAGAATTGTTACAGCGCAGTAGGAGGCCACTTGGCCCATCCTGCTTGCACTGGGAATCTATCTATATATCTGTTTGTAGCCTCCTGCTGTCCTCTTCACAGCTTATGCTTCCACCCAGCTTTGTATCATCTACAACCTGGATATATTACTATCTGTGAGATAGTAAGAACGGCCGATGCTGGAGTCGGCGATAACAAGGTGTGGAGCTGGATGAACACAGCAGGCCAGGCAGCATCAAAGGAGCAGGGAAGCTGATGTTTCAGGTCGGGACTCTTCTTCAGAAAATCATTTTCTTCATTTCTTCATTTTCTGATGAAGGGTCCTGACCCGAAACGTCAGCTTTCCTGCTCCTCTGAGGCTGTGTTCATCCAGCTCCACACTGTGTTATATATTACTCTCTGTGTTTTAATCTAAATAACTCGCCCTGATTGAAAATAGATGAGGTCCAAGTGACATCAAAGTCAGTCAACTCATAATCAACAGCCACTTTAAACATCTTCACTCCGTGGAATGTGGGCATTGGTGGCAAGGCCTACATATACTACCCATCCCCAATTGCACTCAAGCAGTTGGTGGTGAGCTGCCTCTTTGTCATGTAGTCCACATGGTGTATGTGGATGCTCGGTGCTGTTATTTCCAGGATTCTGACCCAGAAGAATTACCTGACACAGAAACCAGGACTCTGTGAAGAACTACGTGCTTCCACCAAGCTGCTAGAAAGGAGATTCATGAGATAAAAGGCCCCTGAGATGAGTTTAACATGTCAACTACCTGAGTTAATGGGGAAAGGTTCCTCCCTGAAATAAATTCAGGAGATTAAGGGTACTCCAAAACTGCTAATAGACCAGTCACTCAGGTTGGCACAGGAAATAAACCCTCTGTGAAAAGTGATCCAACAGAGAGATCAGTTACAGACTTTGTAAGGTCAAGGTCAAAATCACAGTCAAGATCAGAATCAAGGTCGGCTGTCCTTAGCCAAAGTTCCAAGTCTAACAAGAACACATTCTGAAAGAATTGTGAAAGCTTTGTGAAGTCAGAGAGTTATTGGGAGATGCGGGGTAGTGATATTTCATTTGATTTGATTTATTATTGTCACACATGCCTAAGTACAGTGTAAAGTTCTGTTTTGCGAGCAGTAAAGCACTACAAGGACATACAGATCATAGGGTGTATAGACAAAAGGAGGCATACAGGGTTACAACCGCACAGGAGGTGTACAAAAAGCAAGAGCAATATTAGAATTGAAATGTGAGAGGTCCATTCAGAAGTCTAATAACAGTGGGGGAAAGCTCTTCTTGAACCTGTTGGTGCATGTGTTTAAGCTTCTCTATCCTCTGCCTGATGGAAGAGGTTAGAAGAGATTATATCCAGGGTGGGAGGGGGTTTTGATGATGTTAGCTGCCTATTTGAGGCAGTGAGAAGCGTAGTTGGAGTCAATGGATGGAACGTTGGCTTATGTGATGGACTGGGCTGTGTTCACGACTCTCTGTAGTTTCTCAGGGTCCTGAGCAGAGCAGTTGCCATACCACGCCATGCTGCATCCAGATAGAATGCTTTCTACGGTGCATCTGTAAAAGTTGGTAAGAGTCCTCATGGACATGCTGAATTTCCTTAGCCTCCTGAGGAAAAAGAGGCTTTGTCGTGCCTTCTTGACCGTCGCATCAACGTGGGTGGTCCAGGACAGATTGTTGATGATTGTCATACCTAGCAACTTGACAGTCTCAACTCTCTCCACCTCAGCTCCGTTGATGTAGATAGGGGTGTGCCCTCCTCCTTGCTTCCTGAAGTTGATGATCAGCTCTTTAGTTCTGCTGATGTTGAGGGAGAGATTGTTATCGTTGTACCACAACGCCAAGCCTTCTGTCTCCTTCCCGTATTTTGACTTGTCATTGTTTGATATCCAACCTATAACAGTGGTGTCATCAGTGAACTTGTAGATGGAACCTGAATGAAATTAGGCCACACAGCCATGAGTGTACAGAGAGTACAGTAGGAGGCTGAGTATTCAGCCCTGCGAGGTGCCAGTGTAAATGTAATTACAGATACATAAATGTTATTGATGGGAAAACAGCTTGGGAGGAAGATGTTGTATAATGAAATTATACTAAAGGGGTTTAATGTTGGAGTTTGCATTAATCATTGCTCAACCTAATGCTGTCATACTGGCTTGGATGGGGATAAAGCAGAAAATCTTAGGATCTCATGGAATGAAGATTTATCTCTGCAGGTCTCTTCATAGTCTCTTCTTAAAGATATTTTCCTAATCAACCTGTACAGAGACATTGATACACACTGCTGGAGTGGGTGGGGATCAAACCTGGTCCTCATTAGCTCATACTGTAGGTAGGAACACTGTCTCTGCACCACAAAAACTCTGTCCTCAAAGCTTTAGTAACAATGTCTAACGAACTAATTTTTAAAAATATTTTTCTAATCAACCTGTGCAGAGATGTTATTACACACCTCTGGAGCAAGTGGGACTTGAACCCAGGCCCCCTAGTTTAGGGTTAGGGACACTACCACAAGAGGCCCTTCTAAAGAATTAATATGACTCAGACGTAAATGCTATCATGCAACAAGCTATGATTTCTTGTTAAGAGCCATTTCTTGTAAAGTCTCCCCGACCACTAAAACGAATTGAGTCCTTAGATCCAATCAAAGGGAAGATGGTGGTGGCATCATCTTGTTACCCACCAGTTGGGTAGTTGAGTGGTTAGCACTGCTGCCTCACAGCACCAAGGACCTAGGTTTGATCCCACCCTCGGGCAACTGTCTTGTGAACTTTATACATTCTGCCCGGGTCTGCATGGGTTTCTTCTAGACGCTCCGGTTTCATCCCACAGTCCAAAGATGTGCAGGCGAGGTGGATCGGCCAAGGTTAGGTGGTTGTGCTGGGATGGTCTTTAGAGGGTTGGTGTGGAGTCAATGGGCCGAATGACCTGCTTCCACACTGTGGGGTTCTATGATTATATACATTCCATCATATTCTCTGGCATTTTGAAGAGCAAGAGGTGACGCTATTGAAGCACAGTCTTTACATGGTTTGACAGAGTTGATGCAGGAAGACACAGTCCCTCTGACATAAGGGCTAGGTCATCTTGAACTGAAACATGGAGGACGTTCTTCATTCAGATGGTGCTGAAGCTTTGGAATTCTCTACCCCATTGAGTATATTCAAGGCAGAGATCGATAAATTTCTCGATAGGAAAGATAACAAGGGATGTAAGAGTAGTGTGGGAATATGGTATTGAGGTAGAAGATTGGCCAATATCTAATTGAATAGCAGAGCAGGTTCAAGGGCCTGGATAGCCTGATCCTGCTCCTCTTTCCCAATGTTCCTAAGGATGCAGGTCACCCTCAATCCAATAGGGATTGCCTAAGAATGGAGACTAAATTTCAAAACGTATCTTGGCGAATGTGGAGATAGTAAGAACTGCCGATACTGGAGAATCTGAGATAACAAGGTGTGGAGCTGGATGAACACTGCAGGCCAGGCAGCATCAGAGGAGCAGGAAAGCTGACGTTTCAGGTCGGGACCTTTCTGAAGAAAGTGAATTACTTTAAGATGCCCTGAGGCAGTGAAAGGTACAACTCCTTCTTTTATTTCCCAACTGCAATTTGTGAGTCACCTGCACAAGGTAGGGGAAACATAGCCATGTAGTGGCAATGTCCCAGATTAGTAATCCCAGGGCCCAGCCTAATGCTCTTCAGACATTGGTTCAAAACCCACCATAGCTATCTAAAGGAACTTAAATAAAACTAATAAATCTCTTATCATGAAGCCATCATCTGGTTCACTAATGCCCTTTAGGGAAGGAAATCTTTTTTCTTTAGTCATTTATGAGGTGTGGGTGTCGCTGCCTGGGCCAGCATTTATTGCCCATCCCTAGTTGCCCCTTGAGAAGATGGTGGTGAGCTGCCTTCTTGAACTGCTGCAGTCCTCATCCCATAGGTAGACCCACAATGCCCTTAGAGAAGGAATTCCAGGATTGTGACTCAGCAACACTGAAGAAACAGTGATATATTTCCCAGTCAGGATGGTGAGTAACTTGGAGGGGAACTAGCAAGGGGTGTTGTTCCCATATATCTGCTGGCCTTGTCCTTCTAGATGGCAGAGGTCACAGATTTGAAAGCATTTGCTTTCTAAGGAACTTTGATGAATTTCTGCAGCGCGTCTTGTACATAGTACACACTGCTTCGACTGAGCGTTGGTGGTGGAGGGAGTGGATGGTTGTGGATGAAGTGCCAATCAAGCGGGCTTCTTTGCCCTGGATGGCGTCAAGCTTCTTGAGTGTTGTTGGGGCTGCACCCATCCAGGCAAGTGGGGAGTATTCCATCACACTCCTGACTTGCGCCTTGTAGATGGCGGACAGGCTATGAGGAGTCAGGAGGTGAGTTACTCGCCACAGTATTCCTAGCTTCTGGCCTACTCTTGTAGACACTGTATTTATGTGGTGCATCCAGTTGAGTTTCTGGTCAATGATAACCCCCAGGATGTTGATAGTGGGGGATTCAGTGATGGTAACACCAGTGAATGTTAAGGAGCAGTGGTTAGATTGTCTTTTGTTAGACATGGTCAATGTATGGTATTCGTGGGTCATGACTGTTACTTGCCACTTTGCAGCACGGGTCTGGACATTAACCAGCTTTGGCTGCATTTCTTCAATATCTGCGATGTCACAAATGGAGCTGGACATCGTGGACCATCTTTGTCTGGCAGGCCTACATGTGACTCCAGACCCACAGCAATGTGGTTGTCTCTTTAATGCCCCCTGAAGTGGCCTGACTGGCCCCTCAGTTCTACGGCAATAAGGGGGGTGGGCAACAAAGGCTGGTTTTGCCAGGTCTGCCCTTGCCCCATGGAATCCGAAAGAAAAAAAAAATGGGTCTAGTGAAATCTAGCCAATTTGGTGCCCCTCCCACATTTCATAACCTCCTGGTATCAGCCTCAAAGTTGAGCCATTGAGTGGGGATTTGTAAACTTCCTTCTCCAAGTGGGCTAGGGGGTGGGCTGGTTGGGTGGTGGGGGAGGCTGAATGGAAAATAATACGTACAGGGTTTCCCCTGGGTCAGAGAATGCCTCCAAAAACGGTATCGTGTGTGTAATCAGCTCCCAGTGACAACACTCCAATGTCAAACCAATTCACACCCCGAGCAATCTCTCTCTGCTGAGGCTTTGATCAAATCTTCTCATTTCATTTTGACAATTACTTGCTAAGTGCCTTGATATTTAATAAGTCAATTAGACCCAAATAGCTGGCCCTGAGCACTAACACAATAAGCCCCTTCCTTCAGCAGCTTGCTAACGTGTGTGTATCTCTGCACCTCCGCCTGCTCCTCATATCAAATACCAAATGATACATGACATTTCCAAACAGCACATTCATTATCTGCTTAAAAAGGCACATCCTGAATTTCAATCCACGTCTCCATCGAGAGGCAGCTTTTTATGCACTGTCAGGCGCACTAGAACCACTCTATAAAGATGCAAATAGATGTGGTGGTGCAGGGAGCTCACAGCAGTCTTCTGACATGCACACAAGTGATGAAGAGGCTTCACATGCAAGAGTCAAGTACCAACAGCAGCCGCCTGAAAGGATTTTATCTCTCTCTCTCTCTCCTCGCCTGAATGCTGTGCTGAATTAATCTGTGGCATCCCTATGTCCTGACAACCCCCTACACTAATGTGTGCATTGAATGTGTATACAGGGAGCAGTTCATATGGACTGGACTATAAGCTCATAGCCTCTCTGAGTATACGTCCCTCCAGATATTTTAATCTGGTGCATCTGATACCCGTGGGATCATTTCAGATGCCTCACAGCCGATGACATTATACCTCACAGCTGAGAGGGGCCTTTGCTATTTGACTCTGGTGGGCAGTGCACCTAAAAATCTGAGAACTCAGCTGCATTGATAGTCAATGCATGACAACCTTGATTAAATTGAGTGGTGGAACGTGACAAATCTGCCCTCACTATACACAGACAGTTATCTCTACTCACTAACCAGCTATTTCTACGCACTGACCAGTTATTTCTATGCACTGACCAGTTATGTCTACTCATTGTCAAGTTATTTTTACACCATTGACCAGTTATTCGGATAGATTGACCAGTTCGCTCATGCAATGACCGTACAGCACCGGAAGGAGAAGGCCAATCAGCCCATCAAATCCTTCTCTCTCATTCAGCTAAATCATGACTCATTGCCTAGCTCACTATCTCCAAGTCCCATGATGCCAGTATCCAGAAGTTATGTCTTCCTGTCTTCAACATGCTCAAAGACCGAACCTCTGCAGTTGTATTTCGTAGGGCATTCCTAAGATTCATGGCCCTCAGAGTGACAGCATTCCTCCACTGTTAAAATCCTAAATAGCCTGCCCCTTCACCTACATAGGGAGCAGTCCCTCTATATACTGAGCAGTCCCCTTTACACTCTGATCAATACTGTCTACATACTCTCCTGTTCTTTTATACATTTATGGGATGTGGGTGTCGCTGTCTGGGCCCAGCATTTATTGCCCGTCCCTAGTTGCCCTTGAGAATGCAGTGGTGAGCTGCCTTCTTGAACCGCTGCAGTTCATATGCTGTAGGTAGACCCACAATGCTGTTAGGGAGAGAATTCCAGGGTTTTCACCCAGCAACAGTGAAGGAACGGTGATATATTTCCAAGTCAGGATAGTGAGTGGCTTGGAGGGAAACTTGCAGGGGGTGGTATTTCCATGTATCTGCTGCCCTTATCCTTCTAGATGGAAATGGTCATGGGTTTAGAAGATGCTGTCTAAAGATCTCTGGTGAAATGCTTGTAGGTAGCACACACTGTTGCGAATGTGTCACTGGTGGAGGGAGTGGATGTTTCTGGAAATTATGCCAATTAACCAGGCTGCTTTGTCCTGGATAGAGTCATAGAGATATACAGCACAAAAAAGGCCCTTCAGCACATCATGTCTGTGCTGGTCAGAAACAACCATCTAACTAGTCTAATCCCATTTTCTAGCACGTGGCCTATAGTCTTGTATGCCTAATGTCAAGCTTCTTGAGTGCTTTTGGAGCTGATTCACCAAGGCAAGTGGATAGTATTCCATCACATTCTTGACTTGTGTCTTGTAGACGGTGAACAGGCTTTGGGGAGTCAGGAGATGAGTTACTTGCTGCAGGATTCCCAGCCACTGACCTGCTCTTGTAGCTACTGTATTTATGTGGATAGTCCATTTTAGTTTCCGGTCAATGGTAACCCCCAGGATGTTGACTGTGGGGTGATTCAATGATGATAATGCTATTGGATGGCAAGAGACAGCAGTTAAATTCCATCCTGTTGGAAATGTCGTAATTTGGTACATGTTTCATGTAAAACTGATTGCCTTTTGTCAGCCCAAGCCTGGATATTGTCCAGATTTTGTTGCATTTGAACACGGACTGCTTCAGTATCTGAGGAGCCGCGAATGGTGCTGAACATTGTGCAATCATCGGCAAACATCCCCAGTTCTGACCTTATGATGGAGGGAAGGTCATTGATGAAGCAGCTGAAGGTGGTTGGGCCAAGGAAACTACCCCAAGAACTGGGCTCTTCAGTGTAGTGGTAGCATCCCTACCTCAAGGCCTGGGCTCAAATCCCACTTGCTCCAGAGGTGTATCATAACATTTCTGAACACGTTGATCAAAATAAAACTGCCCTGAGAAATGCAGAGATGTCCTAGAGCTGGGATAATGGACCACCAACAACCACAACAATATACTACCACCCTATACACTAACCAGCTCACCCTATACATTAACCAGTTCACCCTATACATGAACCAGATCACCCTGCACACCGACTCCCAACAAACTGACTCCTACAGCTACCTGGACTATACATCCTCACACCCCACTTCCTGTAAAGACTCCATCCCATTCTCTCAGTTCCTCCGTCTCCATTGCATATGTTCTGATGAGGCCAAATTCGACAAGGGAGCCTTCTTCCTCAACGGAGGATTCCCCAGCACCGTAGTTAACAGGGACCTCTGCCGGGTCCAACCCATCTCCCTCATTTCAGCCCTCACTCTCTCTCTTCCCTCCCACAGCAGCGATAGGATCCCTCTTGTCCTCACCTACCATTCCACCAGCATCCACATCCAGAGGATCATTAGCTGCTGGTTCCATCACCTCTCGCAGGATGCCACCACCAGACACACATTCCCCTCCCCTGTCAGACTGGTTCCTCTGGGACACTCTGGTCCACTTCTCCTTCACTCCCCACACACCCCCACCAGCCCCATAGCACCTTTCCTTGCAAACACCGTAGGTGTAACACCTGCCCATTTACCTTCTCCCTCCTCAGTAGCCAAGGCCCCAAACACATCTTCCAGGTGAAGCAGCAGTTCACCTGCACTTCCCACAATCTAGCCTACTGCATTCATTTTTCTGATGAAGGGTCTAGGCCTGAAACGTCAGCCTTTCTACTCCTATGATGCTGCTTGGCCTGCTGTGTTCACCCAGCTCTGCACCTTGTTGTCTTGCATTCACTGCTCACAATGTGGTCTCCTCCACACTGGGAAAACGAAGGGTAGACTTGGCGACTGCTTCGCAGAACATCTACATTCTGCTCGCAAAAAAGACCCTGAGCTTCCAGTTGCCTGCCACTTTAACACACCACCATGTTCCCTGGACAACATCTCTGTCTCAGGCTTGCTGCTGTGTTCCAGCGAAACCCAATGTAAGCTGGAAGGACAACACCTTATTTTCCACTTGGGGACCCTGCAGTCCTCCAAACTCAATATCGAGTTCAATAATTTTAGGGCCTGAGTCACCTTCTCCAATGTCCTTACCCCAACCCCCACCCATCAGGCCTTGTTATCACATGGTCTGCTATTACACACAACCCATTGTTAACCACTAATTGTCCCCATTAGTAGCTACTCATTCTCCCAGGCTGATCGCTATCCACTCCTTTGTCTGTCTAACTGTTCTTCTCTCTCTTTGAGCTCTATGCCCATCTATTGTTTACTCCTTAACCCCTCCCCCACCCTATCTTCTGCATAAAAACCAACATTTTCCTCAGAACCATCAGGTGCTGACAGACCTACTGAGCTTTTCCAGCAACTTCTGTCTTTGTTGATTCCTGCACACTAATCAGGCCAACCTAAACATTAACCAGATCACCCTACACACTAACCAGGTGATCCTAAACACCAACTAGATCACCCCATACACTAACCATTTTAGCCTACTCACTAACCAGTTTACCCTTCACACTGACCACTTGACACGATACACCACCCAGTTCACCCTATACACTATACAGTTCACACAATATACTAACCAGTGCACTCTATACACTAACCAGTTCAGCCTATATATTAACCAGATTACTCTACACACAAACCAATTTACCCTACAAACTAACCAGATCACTCTGTCTACTAACCAGTTTACCCGACACACTAACCAGACCAGTGTTCCTTCCTTAAAGCATTAATAAACCTGATGGGCTCTTCGGAAAACTAACTCATGGTATTCAATAAACACTTAACTCCAGGTTTAGTTGAATCCAAAGTAGACAAACAGGAGGCTGGAAGAACACAGCAGGCCAGGCAGCATCTGGAGGAAAGGAGCAGCGAACGTTTCGGGTATAACCCTTCTTCAGGTTTAGTTGAATTCAAGTTCCACAGGCTGAGGTGTTGGGATTCATACCTAACTCCTTACACACGTCAAGCTCAACAACAACGCTCTATATTTTCTACCCACTGTACTGTGACCAGTTCTGTGCACACATTGACTGTTCCCTGAGACACCAACTATTCTGCTACACCCTGACTGTTCCGCTACACACTGACCGTTCCCCTACACACTGACAATTCCCTTACACACTGACTATTCCCTTACACACTGACTGTTCCCCTA
>NC_063369.1:17300424-17304420 GCF_021869965.1 Rhincodon typus
ACACTGACTATTCCCTTACACACTGACTGTTCCCCTACACACTGACTGTTTCCCTTACACACTGACTGTTCCCCTACACACTGACTATTCCCCTACAGACTGACTGTTCCCCTACACACTGACCAACTCCTCATGTAGTGATTGTAACAAGGTCAGCGGATGTACCTCATAGAATATGGGCTCCCTGATTGGGGCTGTTAATCTGATCCAATCAGGGAGCCCTGGCGGACAGGAGGGTCAGAGGTTCTGTTTACTTAGAGAGCTGGCTTTAAGCTAACTGGTCAGAGTCCATGAGCTATGCACATGTAAATAAAGTGATAATAGAATACCAGCCTCTGTGGAGTTATTTTAGTGGTGACAAGAGTGTGGTGAATGATTTAACCATGCAAATGTGCTGACAAGCTGAAGCCCAACTGGATTCAACCAGGCACTACAACTGGCTGTGTCATTGGAAAATGCAGCCAAATGGAGCATATGAGTTGTAGGATATTCCAATGGAAGTGGACACCCTCACCAGGCTGACTAAATTTGGGGAACACCATTTGAATGAAGGCAATTGCATTGCCTTATCCAGGACGTATCCTGAACAGAGGGACTCTAGGTCAGCCCACAGCAAAACCCCAAAACAAAGCCAAAACTCGACCAAATTGTTAATCAAAATAACTATCTGATTAAATGGTCACCCAGTTCAAAGAACCAGTCTTTCACAAAATTCGCTCTGGACTCCAGCCCTTAATTTTGCACAAGACCTCAGCCAGACTGAGAACCTATCCTGGGGAGCCTTTACAAATTAAAGGTACAACATTGGCCTGGTCTCTTGTGAAAAGCAGCTTGCAGATTCACCTCGATTGGCTCAACATTTTACGATTAGAAAATGGTCACCTGAGTGAAGAATTTCAGGACAGTCTAGGAAGTATCAAAGGAGCCAAGACCTTCTTTCATATTCACCAAGAATCAATCCCACGATTCTGCAAGGCCCACCCAGTGCCATTTACCTTATCGGGTAAACGTAGAGGCAGAAATCAGGAGGTTGGAATGCGAAGGAATGATCAAACCAGTGCAGTTTGCAGAATCGGCAACACTGGTCTTACTGATTGTGAAGCCTGATGGCTCATTCACCTTTGTGGGGGTTTTAAACAAACGGTAAACTGCTCCTCACAGCTGGATAAATAGTCAATCCCTTGCACAGAGGATTTACTCACAAAGCTGGCAGGGGGAGGCTGTTCTTCACAAAACTGGACATGAGCCATGCGTACCTGTAATTGTGGTTAGATGAGGATTCCCAGCAGCGTGCTACAATTAATACCTATAAAAGGGTTTGTAACAATGTACGAGACTGTCATTTGGGGTATCGTCAGCCTGTGCCATTTTCCAGCAGATGATGGAGAATATTTTATAAGGTCTACCCCAGGTCGCCATTTATCTGGATGATGTGCTAATAACAGGGAAGACCAGTAAGGAGCAGATGGAGAACTTGGACACAGTCCTTAGACGTTTCTCCCAGGCGAGCGTACGCCTTAGGAGGGAAAAGTGCATGTTCCAGGCACTCCAAGTGACCTACTTGAGTTACAGAGTTGATAAGACCAGGTTACACTTGTTGGAAGATAAAGTGAGGGTGATCAGAGGTGAACCAGCTCCCATGTCTGTACTGGAGCTTAGGGCTTTCCTTGACCTGGTGAACTATTATGGAAAGTTCATACATAACCTCCCTTCATCCTGGCAATGTTTCATCAACTCTTTAAAAATATATTAGCCTTGGAAATGGTCATGTAACCAAGCCATATCCTTCAGGGAAGTGAAGAAACAGCTATCATTCTCTAAGGTGTTGGCACACAATGATCCCAAGCGAGATCTGGTATTAACATGTGATGTCTCCTCATACAATATTGGGGTACTATTAGCTCATAGGTGGCCCAATGCAGAGAAATGCCCAACAGCATTTGGCTAATGCAGAGCATAAATACACCCAGATAGAGAAGGAAGGTTTGGCGGTCATATTTGTAGTCAGGAAGTTCCACCAAAACCTTTACGAACGTAAATTTGTAATAATAATGGACCATAAACCCCTGCTGGATCTACTTAAAGAGGACAAGGCATTGCCACCCATGGCCTCAGGCTGAATTCAGCGGTGGGCTCTAATACTAAAGTGCCTATAATTACAAGTTGGAGCAGCGTGCGGGAGGCCAAGTATCAAATACAGATGCATTGAGCCACCTCCCGCTGACAGATACATCACTGGTGGGACCGCTGCTCAAAGAGAATGTGATGGTTTTAAATTTTCTGCACACGTTTCCAGTCACAGCTAACAATATCAGACTCAGCAGCAAGATCTGGTCCTGGCAAAACTAAAACAGCTGGTGATGATGGAGAAAACAAAACAGCTGCAACAACCAGAATTGAAACCTTTCCGGATCCAGAGAGACCAGATCACAGTAGAGGATGGTATGTTATTGTGGGGAGCGAGAGTGATTGTCCTAAGCAAAGGTCACCACCAGGTACTGGCTGAACTCCACCAGGGTCATCCAGGGGTTTCCAAAATGAAGATGTTGGTGAGACGTTATGTCTGGTGGCCAGGACTGAATGCAGACATAGCTGCATTGGTGGGACAGTGCCCAGAGTACCAGCGAGGACAAACATTACTACCAGCAGCTCTCCCACATGGGAATGGCCAGGTAAACCCTGGACTTGGTTACACATTGAGTATGCCAGTCCCATCATGCTCTCAATGTTGTTAGACACTGTAGTCGCCCACTCAAAGTGGTTGGACGCACATAGAGTTCATTCGTCAAACGTAGGGACAACGATAGGAAAACTGCGCTCATCTTTTGCAATACATGGACTCCCAGAAGTGTTGGTCACAGATAACAGGCCATTGTTTACCAGCAGGGAATTTGAGTAATTCTTGAATGGCATTCATCATATAAGGACAGCTCCATACCACCCATCATCCAATGGTCTGGAAGAAACAGCAGTCCAAACTTTGAAGGCAGGCTTAAAGAAACAGCCTACAGCTTCACTAGATACCTAACTGTCCCAGTTCCTATTTGATTATAGGACGACCCCTCATACAACTACAGGGATAGCTCCAGCAGAGTTACTAATGGGGAGAACAATCTGCACTAGGTTAAATCTGATCTTCTCAGACCTGGGGTGGAAGGGGAGGATGAAACAACATTAGCAATGCCAATACCAGGCACAAGGCTCTACTAAGTGAGAGAGACAGGGGATGAAGTTTGGTGTAGGAATTATAGGAATGGCTCTCCATGGGTAAGAGGCATGGTCAATGTAAGGTCAGATACAGTAATGTATAAAGCTCCAGTCAGTGCAATGGTCCTAAACAGCCACATGGACTATATAATAGCCGCAAACTCACAAACAGTGCCAGGGCAAAATATGCCCCACTCCTCGTCAGCCTTCCCGACTGTTCTGTAATCCGTGGGTTCTCCCTGTCTGTCACGTATTGAAGATAGCTTGGAATCTGAGATGACATGGCAGATGTCGCTACCTCGACACATTTGCCACCTGAAGAAGAGAATGTGGTCCTTCCGAGACACTCCGGGTGTAAGAAGTGAGTTACAGTGTGTTACACACCACCCGTATCAGATGCAGGGTTGGAGGAACCTGACCCAATGCTAAAAATCCCTGGCAGGTGCTCCCAAAAAAAAATGAACCAGCCTGTGACCACGGGCAGAGAGTGGGAGGGATGTACTGATTGTAACAAGGTCAGCGGATGGACTTCATGGAATACAAGTTCCCTGATTGAGGCTGTTAATCTGGTCCAATCAGGGCGTCCTGGCTGACAGATATAAACAGGAGGGCCCGATGTTCTGCTCACTCTGAGATCTGGCTCTGGTGCTGGGTCATGGTCAAGTGTTATGCACATATAATGGGTGACTTGATGATGGTATACCGGCCTCTGTGGAGTTATTTCACCGTATGCACTGACCAGTCCCCTACACACCGACTGTTCCCCTACACACCGACTGTTCCCTCACA
>NC_063369.1:17304430-17304804 GCF_021869965.1 Rhincodon typus
CCTACACACCGACTGTTCCCCTACACACCGACTGTTCCCTCACACACCGACTGTTCCCTTACACACTGACTGTTCCGCTACACACTCATTATTCCGTTACACACTGACTGTTCCCTTACACACTGACTGTTTCCCTACACACTGACTGTTCCCTTATACACTGACTGTTCCCTTACACACTGACTGTTCCCTTATACACTGACTATCCCCTACACACTGACTGTTCCCTTACAAACTGACTGTTCCATTACACACTGACTGTTCCCTGACACACTGACTGTTTCCCGACACACTGACTATTCCCCTACACACTGACTGTTACCATATACACTGACTGTTCCCCTACACACTGACTGTTCCCTTACACACTGACT
>NC_063369.1:17304814-17332061 GCF_021869965.1 Rhincodon typus
CCTACACACTGACTGTTCCCTTACACACTGACTATCCCCTACACACTAACTGTTCCCCGACACACTGACCGTTCCCCTACACACTGACCGTTCCCTTACACACTGACCTTTCCCCGACACTCTGACTGTTCCCTTACACACTGACTGTTCCCTGACACACTGACTGTTCCCTTACACACTGACTGTTCCCTGACACACTGATACACACCAAACAAATCTCTCTCTGCACTTGCTGTCTTTCACATTGCTGAACACCCTTGACTGTCTCTTGAAGTTTCTGCTGTCTTTCTCCATGCCACAGTTTTTCTCTCGCCCCCAGGATTTAGCCTTCACTTAGTCAACGAGTACCTTTCACCCACATTCAAACACCCTGACCCAGACAGCACCCACACTTAAACAGCCTTCCCCCGCTCTGTACACCATTCACCGCTGCTTGGGCGTTATGCCCTCTCTGATTATTCGACACCTTGACCTTTCCCCAGTGTTGACCTTCCCATCATGCTGTTGGTTGGTTGTGAAGGCTGTGCTCCTGTTCCAGAGCCATGCAGTTGAACCCAGGTGTGAGTAAACTGTTAGATCGGAGGTGCTAAAAGCTGCAGGTAATTCAGACAGTATATCATGTCAAAAACTGAACTACACGTGAAGAGGTTTGGATAACCCTCAGTAAATTGCTATTGGCTGTTTCATCAATCAGGTCTTTATCCTCTATCTCCTCAATATATCAAAGCTGACAATACGAGTAAGTGTGATTGGTGGGAGAAGGTAGTCAGTCCCACACAAACCAAACATTAGTCCAACAGCTTGTGTCGCCTCCGGAACTGGATCTTTGGAGAGGAATTTTCCCAGCCTACCTTTTCCTTATCGGCTCTTCAAATTCCTCTGTTTGACAACAGGCATTCCCTCAGCCTGTTAGGTCATAGCCTCGCTGTCACATTATATTCTTCAATGAGAATCTGACCTAATATACATGCCCTTAGTCAAAGCAGCCACTTGCACCTCCATGCTGCTGTCTCAGCTGATCCACTGCTGAAGCCTTCACCCATCCCTTCATTAACATGCGATTCCTGGCAGGCCTTGCACATTCTACCCTCTGTAAAACCTTAGGCTTATGTCTTAACTAACAGCCATGTCCCATTCCTGTCTCACCCTCCCTCTGTGGTTCCCAGTTCATAGAATCACAGAATCCCTACAGTGCAGATAGAGGCCGTTCAGCCCATTGAGTCTGCACTGACCCTTCGAAGAGCATCCCAGCCAGCCCCAACTGGAACATTGACCCTGAGTTTCCAGTTACCTGCCACTTTAACACACCACCCTGTTCCCTGGCCAACATCTCTGCCTCAGGCTTGCTGCAGTGTTCCAGCAAAGCTCAGTGCAAGCTGGAAGAACAATAACTCATTTTCCACTTAGGGACCCTGCAGCCTTCTGGACTCAATAACTTTAGGGCCTGAGCACCTTCTCCCATGCTATTAACCCAACCCCCACAAACTTGTCATCACATGGGCTGGTGCCTCCAACAACCCAGTGTTAGCCACAAACAGTTCCCATTAACAGTTATTCATTCTCCCAGGCTGACCTTTACCCATTGTCTGTCCAATTGTTTTTCTCTCTGAGCTCCATCTCCACCTACCGTTTACTCCTGACCCCCACCCCATCTTCAGCATATACACCAAGTTTTCCCTAACCACTATCAATTCTGAAGAAGGGTCACAGAACCTGAAATGTTAACTCTGCTTCTCTGCTTCCAGACCTGATGAGTTTATCCGGCAAATTCTGTTTTGGTCCTTAGTTTTAAATGTCTCGTCCTTATTTTCAATTCAATCTTTGGCTTCAACTCCCTTACCTCTGCAATCTAACCCGACTCCCAAACCAATTAGAAGGGAGGAGGGTTTTGGGAGAGATGAAATGTAGGTTTATAAAGCAAGACGATATGTCAGCAGTAGAGGGCAGCTATTTGGAAAATGATACCCAGGATGGAACAGGTAGGGATAGAGTACAGAAACATAGAAAAACATCAATAAATAGGGTCAAAGACGCAAAAAATGGTAAAAACGCAAAATCAGTGGCTCTGTACTTGAATGCGTGTAGCATTCAGAACCAGATGGATAGATTCACAGCACAAATACAGGTTAATGGATATGATCTTATTGCCATTGCAAAGATATGGTTACAAGGAGATCAAAGCTAGGAACTAAGTTCTCAGGGATATGTGACTTTTCAAAAGGTCGGGCAGGAAGGAAAGGGTGGTGTTTTTGGCATCGGATAGAGTCAGTGTGATAGCAAGAAATGATCTGAAATCAGAAGACATAGAATCTATGTGGTTGGAGTTCAGAGATAAAAAGGGAGAGAAGACATTGGTAGGATTAGTCTACAGGTTCCCTAACAGTAGCTATATGGTGGGACAGCAAATAAAGCAGGGGATGATGAGGGCCTGCAATAAAGGCAGAGCAGTAATCATAGGTGACTTTAATCTTCACCTACATTAGAATAGTCAGATCAGCAGAAGAAGTCACGATGAAGGATTCATAAAATGTACTCGAGACAGTTTCCTAGAACAACCAGGGATCAGGCTATTTTGGATCAGGTGATGTGTAATGAAGCAGGCTGAATAAAAGATGTCAGAGTAAAAAGATCCCATAGGAAACAGTGACCAAAAATACGGTAGAATTTAGCATTCAGTTTGAGAGGGAGGAACCTGGAACAGAGATAACTGTGTTAAACTTAAATAAGTATAATTACAAAGGAATGAGGATGAGCTGGCTGGAGTGGACTTGGAAAGGAATTTAGCAGCAAAGCTGGTTAAGGAACAATGTTTAAGACAGTAACAGGTAATAGGGAACACAAATGGAATGCTGGTATTTATTTCAAAGGGTATAAGAGTAGGGAGGTTTTGCTAAAACTGTACAAGGCACTACCCAGACCACAGCTGGAATACTGTGAATAGTTTTGGGACCCTTACTTAAGGAAAGATACAGGCATTGGAGGCAGTTTGGACTAGGCAGATACCAGCTATGGAGAGCCTGTTTTATGAGGAGATATTGAATAGGTCAGGCCTGCACCCAATGTAAATAAAAGAAAAAGGGCAACCTTACTGAAGCATGCAAGATTCTGAGAGGCCTTGACAGGATAGCTGCAGGAAGCTTGTTTCCCCTTGTGGGAGAGTCTAGGACCAGAGGGTATCATCTCAGATTAATGGGTCACGCACTTAAGGCAAAGATAAGAAGGAAGTTCTTCTCTCTGAGGGTAGTGAATCTGTGTAATTCTTTACCCCAGAGGGCTGTGAAGAATGGGTTGTTAAGTATATTCCAGGCTGAGATAAATATATTTAATCAGAAGGGGAATCAAGAATTCTGTGGAAAAGGGAGGAAAGTGGAGTTGAGGATTATCAGATCAGCCATGCTCTCATTGAATAACAGCTTAGTCTCAACGGGCTGAATGGCCTACTCCTGCTCCTATGGCTTACACTGTTAATCTTTCAGAAACTCACTCCCTAACATCGCTGTGGGTTTACGTACTGCAGCAGTTCGGGGAGGCAGCTCACCACCACCTTCTCAAATTCTAGCCCTACCAGCAATGCCCACGTCCTGTGATTGCACGGATATTGGGAAACGCTGCAAGCCTGTTGTTTGGCCTTTTGTGCTTTCCCAATTTTAATTACTCCATCATCAGTGCCCATGTCTTCAGTTGTCAAATTCTTTTTGCCAAACCCCTCCAATCACTTGCTCTCTTTAGGAACGCCTTATATCTCTTGAATACCTCTTTCTAACTCAATGTCACACTTGTTTTACAATCCTCCTCTGACGTAGATTGAGATGTTAGTTTCTTTGAGGATAAAATGTAATGATGTTATGGAAGATCAGATAAATCTCTATTTGCTCAAAGCCATGTCTTATTCATATTTACAGACTTCAGCATTGGCTGCTGCATGAAGGGCTAACCTGCTGGCCAACTTGACTTGCAGTGATCTTCAGTAAGGGATGCCTGATTCATTTTGTTCCCCCTCACAACTCTTGTGTAGTTTTAGCTGAACATGCATTTCCAGCACAGAGGTTAAAGTACGGTGTGCTTCATTCTACACTCTAGAAACTGAGACATTAAGCATCTACAGCTGCCTGCAGTCAGACTCCATCAGTACAATCTGTCCAGCTGCCATGAATAGTTCCCTCACAGCAACTACTCCTGCATCATTACAGTAATCTATTTCCAGTATCGACCATTTCTGGGTCACTGTGAGTGTAATTGCAAGTTTTACACCAGAAATGAAAGAATATTTAAAGGCAGGATATTGAATCGTTTCTTTGGGTCAGTGTTTATACGAGAAGAAGAAGTCAGCTTGCCAGACATTCCAAAGAAGGTAACATTGAAATAAATGGTAACTAGCATTTGTGAAAATTAATGTAGCGTTGCTGTAAAATAATGTGACAAACCCTTCAGGAAATTCAACTACAGGTTACGATCATTTATTAGAGTGTCCACCAGATTCAAGGCCCAGGCAGCGTTAAGAGTGCACTCCGAAAAATCACAAGCCTTCAGTCCTTATACTCTCCTTAAGTCGTATGCATATACCATGACTTAATTCTGATCTTGTCAATTTACATCAGTTATATCCTGGTGACTGTTTCTTACTTCCTATGGTACATACATCAGGCAATTTTTAAAAATTCATCCAAAGCCTCCTATATCCCAATGATCATAGAGTCATTACAGCATGGAAATAGACCCTTCACTCCAACCAGTCCACACCGAACATGTTCCCGTAATAAACTAGTCCCACTTGCCTGCATTTGGCCAATATCCCTCCAAATATTTCCTATTCATGAACTTAACCAAATGTCTGTCTGTTCTATAACACTACCTAGGGCCCTACTATAACTCTATAACTTCTATAACTCCTTTGTTTGTATTACCAAAATATAGTACCTCACATTTATCCAAATTATACTCCATGTGCCACTCCTCAGCCCGTTGACCCAATTGATCAGGATGTCTTTGTAACCTTAGATAACCTTCTTCACTGTCCACTATACCGCCAGTCTTGGTGTCATGTGCAAACTTACTGATCATGTCTCCTATATTCTCATCCAAATCATTTAGATATGTGGTCTAGGTTGCCTCCTGGTCCTTACTGAATATTCCCTGCATTCTCTAGTCTTGCTGTTTGCTGTTAAAGTGTATTTGTTTCATTCCATGTCCTGTCTCTGTCCGTTTGCTGGTCTTCAGCTCAGCTCACACTTTATTCAAACTAGACGTATTTCTATCTGAAACTATTTACCTCCTACAGTCTCCCCTTCTGGCTCTTAGCCTAGCCCAAGGTAGCTAAATGCATATTATTGCCCTTTCCCCTTCCATCCTGTGAGCCAGAGACATTGGCCAGTTATCAAGCTTAGGCTTGGAAATGTATAGGGAGTCTCCAGTTTCTGAAGGGATTCCTCACTGGAGTCTGTTCACCAGTTGATTTGTATGCAAGTCAGAACACAATACAGGACAACAGACATTCAAATTGATTGACATCAGGTTAACAGTCAGAATCCTTTTCCCCAGAGTTGAAATGTCTAAAACTAGGGGGCACGCATTTAAGGTGAGATGGGGAAAGTTCAAAGGAGATGTGAGGGGTAAGGTTTTTTACTGCCGGGGTGGTGGTGGAGGCAAATATGATGGGGCATTTGAAGGGCTTTTAGGTAAAAGCATGGATAAGCAAAGGAATGGAAGGGTATGGACCAAGGTCGGGCAGAAGGGATCAGTTTAATTCAGCAACAACATTGTGGGCTGAAGGGCCCGTTCCTGTGTTGTACTGTTCTATGTTCTAAGTACAGGAAATGCTTGAAAATCGGATCTTTAAAATTACACCCTGTACTGGATCGCGTTCAGAGGTATGAGATTCATAAATTGTATTCGTAAATTGGGGATCCCCTGTACTTGGTTATGCCATGTGTACTGGTCAGTCCTGCAAAACGGGCCCCTGTCTCATCTGTCTAGACCCTTCATTCCCTGAACCCCTGAATCTCTGCTATTTCTGGTATAGAACCACCACCAAATGGCTGATACCAAAGGACCGGTGATGAACCTGGTATGTGGGCATAACTGTCCATTCAATCCCTAATTCCACAGGATCGCCCACCAGGTGGTGCTATCTATTTGCTCAACACCATCAACCAATGCCCTTGCTTGCTGCTGCAGTGTGCAATACATTCTCTGCACTTATCGGGCCTCTTCTTGTCCACCTGTAAGGTGCTCAGACTACAGTGGGATTACATTGTGTAGAGGCCAGATCTTTTCTTCTTGCATGTTTTTTTTATTGTGGACTGAAATGGAAAAAGAACTGTTTTGAAATCGGGGATTACAAGAAATGCTGCATAGTTTGACAGAAAGTAACTTGATCATCTTCACATGAGCATTGCTCCTGCCAGGGCTCTGCTTGACACTGGTTCCTTGGCCACATTGGTGTTTTTCCTGGTGGTGGAATGTTAATTAAGTTTTCTATGTGTCTCTCACCTACACACACACAATATGGGTTCTGCTGTATATGAAACAAAAAACCATTAGAATTTCCTCAGTTGAGGACTGACTCTGAGCTGGCTGGTCACAGCCAGTGCACTGTGGAGAACAGGTACCTGTTGGGGAAAAAAAGTACCTTGATCCTCATTGTGAGCACTGTTTGCACAGCAGTGGTTGCAGATGACCTGGAGCCAAGGGGTCATGTGCAGAGGAAGCTTTGGTTAGCAACAAGTAGCTGAGTGGTTTGTGGGCTAGTGATCAGTTACCAATGACAACAATCTTCTGCCTGCCAACAATTATTTGGTTTTCAGGTTACAGAAGAGCTTGAGGCTGCGAACAAGATACAAAGAAGTTTTGGACCTCCACCAGCTCATTTGCTCTTTATCTCCCTTCTCTGCCTGAAGAAACCCAGTTTACATGTCCTCCAGCATTTGCTGTAAGTTGTAATGTCTAACTGGTAAGTCAGAGAACTTTTATAAATGAAACAGCCGCTCTGTGCCTCTTGAAAATGGGTAAGAGCATCTGGAGAAGGATGACTGAGTAGCAGCACTCTGCCAGCACAAGAACCAGCAGAATCATCTTATTAACCCTTGTGATCAAGAACCAGTGAACTGCTAATTGAGTCTTTCTGTCCATCCATAGCCCATGTCTTCATTCCTCATGTCAACAAGGATGAAGAAAGTAATGGGACCAATGAGTGACAAATCTCCAGGACTGAATGGTTTCCTTCCAGGGATTATAAAGGAAGCAGTGGGAATACTGTAAATATCCCAACTATAGTCTTCCAAAGTTCTTATTTGGAACCATTTCTTTAAGTTATTAAATTGTGTGTTTGTGTGACCCAGTTGTCTAACAAAAATGAGAAAACATAGAAAATTATAGCTCAGTTATAAAGTCTTAGCCAAGAACAAAGAACAAAAGAGAAGTACAGTACAGGAAAAGGCCCTTCAGCCCTCCAAGCCTGTGCAGATCATCATGCCCTGACTAAACTAAAAAACAAACCTTCTGCCTTATTCAGCCCATATCCCTCGATTCCCTCCCTATTCATGTAATCATCCAGATACCTCTTTAATGTTGCTAATGTGCCCGCTTCCACCACCTCTTCTGGTAGTGCATTCCAGGCTGCTACCATTCTGTGCATGAAAAACTTCCCTCGCACATCTCCCTTAAACTTTCCCCCTCTGACCTTGAACCTGTGCCCCCTTATAATTGAAACTTCAACCCTGGGAAAAAGCCTCTGACTATCCACCCTACCTATGCCTTTCATAATTTTGTGGACCTCTATCAGCACTCCTCTCAGCTGCTGTCTTTCCAGTGAAAATAATCTCAGTCTTTTTAACCTATCCTCATAGTCAGTGCCCTGGAGACCAGGCAACATCCTGGTGAACCTTCTCTGTACTCTCTCCAAAGGTTCCACATCCTTCTGGTAATGTGGTGACCAAAACTGCACACAATACTCCAAATGCGGCCTAACAAGGGTTTTATATCGCTGCAACATGTTTTGCCAACTCTTGTACTCCCCACCCTGGATGATGAAGGCAAGCATGCCATATGCTTTCTTAATCACCTTGGCTACCTGTGTTGCCACTTTCAGGGAACTGTGGATCTGCGCGTCCAGATCTGTCTGAATGTTAGTATTCCTTAGAGTTCTGCCATTTACAATATAATTCACACCTAAATTTGACCCTCCAAAATGCATCACCTCGCATTTTTCTGGATTAAACTCCATCTGCCATTTCTGTGCCCAAATCGCCAATCTATCTATATCCTATTGTATACTTTCACAATCGTTGACACTATCAGCAACTCCATCAATTTTCGTGTCATCAGCAAACTTGCTTATCAGACCACCCACATTTTCCTCCAGATTGTTTATATATACTACAAACAACAAAGGACCTCAGACTGATCCCTGTGGAACACCACTAGTTACCAGTCTCCATTGTGAAAAACATCCTTCCACCACTACCCTCTGTCTTCTATGACCAAGCCAGTTTTCTATCCATCTAGCCAGGCCACCCCAAATCCCTTGTCATTTTACTAGAGTCATGCAGCATGGAAAGAGGCCCTTCAGCCCAACTCGTCCATGCCAACCAGGTTTAGTAAACTAAACTAGTCCCATTTGCCTGTGTTTGGCCCATATCTCTCTGAACCTTTCCTATCCATCTACCTGTTCAAATGCCTTTTAAATGTTGTAATTGTACCAGCCCCCACCACTTCCTCTGGCAACTCATTACATACACGCACCACCCTCTGCGTGGAAAAGCTCCCCCTCAGGTCTCTTTGAAATCTTTCCCCTCTCACCTTAAACCTGTGCCATTTGGTTTTTGACTCCCCTACCCTGGGAAAAAGACCTCGGTTATTCACCCTATCCATGCCCCTCATGATTTTATAAACCTCTATAATGTCACCCCTCAGTCTCCAACATTCCAGGGAAAATAGCCCCAGCCTATTCAGCCCCTCCCTATAGCTCAAACCTTTCAGTCACTGTAACATCCTTGCAAATCTTTTCTACGCCCTTTCTAGTTTAACAACATCCTTCCTATAGCAGAGCAACCAGAACTGTAAGCAATCCTCCAAATGTGGCCTTTCCAATATCTTGTACAGCTGTAACATGGCATCCCAACTCCTGTATTCAATGCTCTGATCAATGAAAGCAAGCGTGCCAAACACGTTCTTCACCGCCCTGTCTACCTGTGATGCCACTTTCAAGGAGCGATGTACCTGCACCCCTAATGTTCGACAACACTCCCCAGGGCCCTACCATTAACTATGTAAGTCCTGCCGTGGCTTGTCTTACCAAAACGCAACACTTCACATTTATCTGAACTGAACTCCATCTGCCATTCCTCAGCCCAGTGGCCCAGTTGATCAAGATCCCATTGTACTCTACTTAGATAACACTTTTCACTGTACACAATAGCACCAATCTTTGTGTCTTCCACAAACAGGTGACTTTGGATCTCTGATTCCCACATCTCCCTGTCACTGCTTGGGTCTGCTTGAGAGGGCAGTGATGGGATTCAATTAGTGAGTTTCAAAAGGGAATTGGACAAACACCTGAAAGGAAATAAAAATCTTGCAGGGCTATGGTGAAATAATAGCGGGGGGTAGCACTTACCAGAGATTTCAGTATATTACGATTCTGTTTTCTAGACTAATTGATAGAGATTGACGCTATGGTTAGTTCACGACCCCATAGTTATTGTCATTATGTGACTACAAGAATGATAGAAGGTGAACTGGAAGGAGCCTGCTCTTTTTCCATCTAGAAATTCTTATATTCCTATATCCTTGGGCAGCTAACCGTGGGGACCGCTGAAGTTATCTCCCTCAGCGCAACAGAATAATTAATACTATAGAGCTTGTGTCAGCACAACCAGTCACACTGATGTTTCCTTTTGAATGCTTGCCCCTTTTGCGAATCACTTTGGCTCAAAACTTGTACTTTCAGCGTATGGACTTAAAGGTTGCAGGCTTAAACCCTGAACAAGGACACCCAGTCTGGGGTTCTACTGCAGCACTGAGGGAGTACTGCACAGCTTACAGCGGCTGTCTCTTACATGCAAAACTATGTCTTTATATTCCAAAGACTGACAAATTGATTATCTACGAATAGAAAATACTGAAGAAACACAGTAGGTCTGACAACATCTGTAGAGAGAGGAACAGAGTTCACCTCTTGAGTCCAGTAAGACACTTCTCCTAATTCTCTTTGCTTCCAAAGCAGTCTCATTGTTGATCTCAAATCTTTAATTAATGATAGTATTTATATTAATATTAATACTTTGGAAATTTCCAGCTGATCAAAAGTAGATGATATGGATTTGTAATCAGTCTGATATTCTGAACAAATTTGAATTGGTTGAAGAGATGGTTAAAGTACCGGGAAGGCGTTCATCTATGTCAATGCCCCCCCACCCCATGAATTTTTCAGCTGCCTCTGAGATCCGTGCATAGCAGAGACTTCCGAAAGTGGACGCCAAAGTGTCGGAATGCTGATTGGCACGCACAAAACCTCCGAGCGCCCATGCAGCTTAGAGGAAGCATTGGTCTCTGGATGTTTCAGACATTTGATAATTCAGAAATTTGATAAAATTGCTCAGAAGGGGCTGTAAGTTAAAGTTGGACCGTGTGGAATTGTATAGGAAAATCTTTGATCTGCTTAGGAAATTGATTGGGTGGTGGGAGACAGAGAGTTGGGATAATTGGCAGGAGGTAACCACTAGTATCCCACAGGGTTTGTGTTGGAGCTTGAGCTGGTTATGTATCTGTTAACGATTTAGATGACAGGCTATAGAGCGACATGTCCAGTGTGAATAAAAACATAGAGTTACAAGGAGCTAACAAGGGGTTAAGTGAACAGCAGAAGTGTGGAAATTGAATTTCAATATAGGCAATTGGACTTAAGGAGAGTCAATTGGAGTATATGCTAATCGTGTGAAACAGTGGAAATAGACAAAGATAAAAGGGTTCACTTAGAGAATATCATTAAAATATCATGGACAGGTACAGAATAGAATCAAAAAGGCTAATGAAATGGTGATCTCTACACCAAGAGTACTAGAATAAAGACTCAACATCAGAAATAGGAGCAGGAATAGACCATTCAGCCCCTGATTCCGCTCTGCTAGTCTATAAGATCTTGGTTGCTCTCCTGCCTCAGCTCCCCATTCCTACCCATTCCCCATATCCTGAGAGAGACTTGACGATCTCAGCCTTGAATGTATGCAATGATCAAGGAGTTGTGACCCACTGAGGTACAGAGGAAAGCTCAGAGTTCCATGTGAAGGAATTTCTCCTCAGCTCAGTCTTAAACTTTCAGCTCCTTCCCTTGAGACTCTGCAACTACATCCCTGTCTTCCCCCTTTATTACTTCATGGGGTGTGTGTGTGTGGGCGTGTGTGGGTGTGTGTGGGTGTGTGTGTGGGTGGGTAGATGTGTGTGTGGGTTGGTGGGTTGGTGGGTGGGTGGGTAGGTGTGTGTGTGTGTGTGTGTGTGTGTGTGGGTGGGTGTGTCACAGGTAAGGCTGGGCATTTGTTGCCCATCCCTCAATGCCCTGGAACTGATTGTCTTTTCAGGGGGCAGTTAAAATCAGCCACATTGCTGTGGGTCTGGAGTCACAAGTAGGCCAGACCGGGTAAGGATGGCAGTTTCCTTCCATAAAGGACATTAGTGAACCAGATGGGTTTTTGTAACAATCAATGAAAATTGTCATGGTCACCATCACTGAGATGATATAGAAAAATTTAGAATTTTTAAAATTTTAGAAATTTAGAGCAATTCAGAAAAAAATACTTCTCGCACCTCATTTAAAAAGCTGCTCACACCAACTTTTCTGTTCAAGCTTTCAGTCACTCACCTGAATATCTTCTTTTCTAGTTTGGAGTTACATATATCAATTAATTAATTGATTTTAAATTCCACCAGCTACCATGGTAGGAGTTGAACCAACATCAGAGAGGGTCTCTGTATTGCTAACACATCAATATTACTACAACACCACCAACACTTCATTGAGACCAGCAATAGGAAAAATACATATCTACATAGTTTGATATTGAATTTATCCACTCCCAGTTACATGCTTTCCTCAGTCTTTCATTGTTAACTATCCAGTCTGACAGCGTTAAGCAGGCAAATAATTCCTTGCCCTGTTCGCACAGGTCATTAATGCCCTGCAGGGGGAGCCATGTCTTTTCCGTCCCCCACCGCCAAGCAAAGCTACTGTCTGTTTTAAAGCGGCAAAACAGCCCTTAGAGCCGGGGCCAATGGTTATCCAGCCTCAGGGCATTTGGAATGTGGTTCCAGTGTGGTTGGCTCCGAGATCAGCTGCCTGAGATCTAAGCTCCAGAACTCCCTCCCAAAACCTCTTCTCAGCCCAGCCCTTTGACCAAGCATCGGTCACATGCTTCTTGTACCTTGGTGTTAAACTTATAATGTTCTGGTGATTTCGTCTTTAGACTTTTTACTACATGAAAGACACTATGTTTTTAATTTTGTTTTCATTAATATGGGAGTGGAAAGGAGGATTGATTGAAATGAGGGCTCCAACTGTAACACGGGGTGAATTGTATGGAATGGAATGTAGCATGGCTTACAACCTGTTTTGCATTATGATATGGAGTGGTCTGTGTCACGGTCTGCATTGTAATGTGGTATGGAATTCTGAAGAAGGGTCTAGACCCGAAACGTCAGCTCCTCTGATGCTGCATGGCCTGTTGTGTTCATCCAGCTCTACACCTTGTGGTCTATAACATGGGTTGGTTTGTAATGAGGTGTAAATTACAATTTTGGATAAATTGCAGGGCGGTTGGAATATAAAATGGGAGTAGTTCTTATGTGCTGGATTGCAATACCTGGTGAGATATTGTGCGGTTTGGATTGTAATATAGGATGGATTGTAATGGGAATTAGGATTGTGATGAGGTCTAGGTGGTATTGTAACATGACGTGGATTCTTTCCACATGCCAAGACTCAGTCATGGGCCATTGAAGAGTCCAATATAGCTCCTCCTCTCCTCTGATAATGTACCAGTGGCTGAGGGCTCCTGATAGTGCACAGTTCTGTCACTGCTAACCCTGGCTCCAGCCAGCCAGTAAGCTGGTTTAAAGCAGGTAGAAAATTTACACCATACCCCAAAAAAAAGGCAACATTCTAACCGACAGCTTATCGGAGCCCAGCCTACAGGTCTCCGACACACCCCTGCATCCTGAGGGTCCACATTCCTAGTCTGTGCCATAATAACTGCACAGTGCACCCCTGTGTGACAAACAGCCTCTCGCCTGTTTTGCAGTCAAAGGCAGACAACTACTGCAAACATTTCGTTCATCAAAATTAGTGACAGCACTGTGCAATTATTTGGTGGTTTGATTAGGCTGGTCTGTTTGGTTTTGATACGCTCTGTGTTTGATTGGCCAAGCTCGGGCCTATATGCAGGGAAAAGTAAGCAAAAGTGTCAAAAAAAGTTTCAAGTTTGGAGTGGATATTGTGAAGCTTCTGTGACTGAAATCTGTTACACACATAGCAATGAGTGTCATCTCAGTATAATTCCTGCGATATAAAATACTGAACAGTGCAAGACTTTAGTGGTCTCAACTGAGGGAGCAATGTTGACCAAAAAAACTGACCTTCCTCTTTGAGTGTGAGATGTTTAACATTGGCTCAGTAAGGAGACAGAGCTCTGTTTTAACATTGACCTGCAACTGAGCAAGGTTAAAGACTGACACCAAAGTGATTTTATACCTAAGGAGTCTTAAAAGAGAAACAATTTCTCCTTTGTTTTAATTTAACCCAAATCCATAAGGACAATGGATGACACCGATTAGAATCTCTTTACTGAGCAGACTGTCATATGGGATGACAGAAAATTTACACCACAGAAAAAAGTCACTTAGCTCATCAGTTTTTGAGTTCGGAAAGTTAAATGCATTTGCTGCCAAACCCGACCCCAATTAGAATACTGAGATGGGAACAGGTTGGTCGCCAGGGCGATAGATGTGACAAACAGGAAAACACGAGGTAAAAATAAAAATAGCACAAAAAAGAATTGAGTCGCAGCTTGAAAGGTTTGTTAAAGGTCAGGAGACAAACATCTGATCCTGAACAAACTGAAGTAATATGTGGCAAAGGAACCAGCAGAGGACAGAATTCTGAGCAAGTCAACGCAATTACTGGAAGTGTGTAACCTGGATAATGTATGTCTCTCCAGCTAATGTAAAATACCTTGTGAGACCCTGAGGGGCAGCAGCTCTCAAACACATTCTATAAGTCACCCATCTCAGGGGATATTGGACTTGGACGGGCCTCATTTTTCACATCCTGTGGCCCATTCCTGTATCCACGAGTCAGTCAGTCCCACAACAGATGAATAATGCTTTGCCGATGCCGATCCCAGCAGGGGGTGGGGGTTACACTTGTGTACGGAGGAGGGCCGTGACCTACTAGCACCGGAGGCTTCAGGCTTGCGAGTAGGCCGACTGGATGCCGAACCCGTTTACGGGTCTCCGGGTCACAGGCTGATTCCCTCAGCATGGGGCATAGTAGGCAATGAAAGCCCTTGTGCTGCTCTGTCTTGTGAGCTTCATTTACAAGGAGATGATCAGAACTGGGCAAAAATCGATGTTAACAACAGCATTCACTGAGCAATACATTCGATTCCATTCAAATTAATGTTACTGCACATGGGATTTGTGACCAAATTAAAACAGTAAAACTGATTTCGACATACAATTGTACCTCCACCCGATACCATGGGTCACTATCAGGAGGCTTGTGACCATTCTGTAATCGCTCAATGCTGGATTGCACCAGATAGGCTTCTTCCCCAAATCGCCCTTCCCAGCAACGAGGTTTCATAGAAATTTACAGCATGGTAGGAGGCATGTGGCACATTATGTCTGCACAGTCAAAACGTTACCATTGAGCCAAATCTCCCTGTCCAGCTTTAGGTCTGTGGTCCTACAGGTTACAGCGCTTCATCTCCAGCTACCTTTTACAAGGTCTGAGGGTTTTTGCCTCTACCACCTCTTCAGGCAGTGAGCTTCAGACTCCCACCACTGTTTACTCCACGGGGAGAGGCGGGAATAGTGGTAATGACACGAGACAGTCAATTCCTGAATGAGTTGGAGGTGGATGAAGTTTGGCATCAGACCAGATGGGAGCCTCACACTTGAGGGGTATTCCGGATCTGGATGAGTATACGCATAGGAAGAGTTTGCAGGGATATGGGCCAAACACTGGAAAATGGGAGTAGATCAGTTTGGGATTTCTGGTCAGCATGGACGAGGTGGGCCAAAGGGTCTGTTTCTGTGCTGTAGATCTCTATGACTCTATTCGATGCTGGGAATTAAAGAGAAACATTAGCTATTGCTGGTGGTCTATCTTGTGAAGATGTTTCCAGTTCCCTGGACTGTATTCCAGCACAACCCCAAGGCATTGTTTATTGCCTTTTTGTCTCAATGCTAGTGATTGCTATTCCTCGACGGGACATGCTGCAGCTATTAATCACAGCATCATGACATGCAATCTGATGGTATAAAGATCTCCGTCTGCATTTTACTGAGGCCACTCACAGCATGACAGGCTGAAGGAAACGTGCTAATGTTTAGAAACAAATAGCTCGGTTCTGGTCCAGACACAGCAGAGTCTGCATGATTGTACAAAAGGGAGATACCAGGAGCTATAGTAAAGGTTGTTTGCATCCTTCATTATTACATTACCAAGTCACATTCTTGTCGAATGGGAGCTGATATACATATCAAACTTTGCTGAAGCTACAGAAGCCCATCATTGCACCAACAGGAGCTCATGAGGGCAGAACAGCTTACAGATTTTCACAGATACCACCCATTTGTTAACCTGCAGACACACAAATAAAGTGGAGAGAAAATGAAGAGTTTTTAATAGATTCTTTATTGGGATGTAGGTGACTCTGGCTGGGCCAGTATTTATTGCCCATCCATAGTTGCCCTTGAGATGGTGATGGGGAGCAGCCTTCTTGAACCACTGCAGTCCATGTTGCCAGACAAACAATGCTATTAGAGAGGGAATTCCAGGGTTTTGACCCAGCAACAGTGAAAGAACTGTAATATATTTCCAAGTCAGAATGGTGAGTGGCTTGGAGGGGAACCTGGAGATGATGGTGTTCCCATCTATCTACTGCCCTTGTCCTTCTGGATGGTGGTGAGTTGTGGGTTTGGAAGGTGCTGTCTGAGGATCTTTGGTGAATTTCTGCAGTGCATCTCGTAGATAGTACACACTGCTGCTACTGAGCGTCGGTGGTGGAGGAAGTGGATGCTTGTGGATGTAGTGCCAATCAAGCGGGCTGCTTTGTCCTGGATGGTGTCAAGCTTCTTGAGTGTTGTTGGGGCTACATCTATTCAGGCAAGTGGGGAGTATTCCATCATACTCCTGACTTGTGCCTTGTAGATGGTGGACAGGTATTGGGAAGACAGGAGGTGAGTTACTCACTATAGTATTCCAAGCCACCTGCTTTTGTAGCCACTGTGTTTTTCAGTTGAATCCAGTTGAGTTTCTGGACAATGGTACAGATGTAACTAGAGGACTATTGCCATTGTAGGAATCCAGGAACTTTCCTATTTTGAATGTCAGAATGATTTCACTTTGCTGAGCAATGTGTGGGGAATTTAACTGAATCATCAAACAGAGGATGTTTCTGATTTGAGGTAACACTTTTGATTGGTAGCTCAAGTGCCCACTCCCTTGATCAAATTTCAAAACAGGCCAAATCTTTGATTTACCGTCCAACTGAAAAGGACTGAATTTGACCCAATGGCAATCAGAGAGATGGCGAACTCCAGGTTTCCAGTCACATTGATAGTAAGGGATTCAGCTAAATAAATGTCATTGAATGTCAAGGGCTGATGGTTAGATTATCTCTTGTTGGTGATGGTCATAGCCTGGCATTAGTGTGGCACGAATGTTACTTGCCAGCCCAACCCTGGATATCGTCCAAATTTTGCTGCATTTGAACATGGACTGCTTCAGTATCTGAGGATTCACGAATGATGCTGAACATTATGTAATCATTGGCGAACATCCCGATTGCTGACCTTACAATGGAGGGAAGATGGTTCGGCTGAGGACACTAACCTGAGGGACTCCTGCAGAGATGTCCTGGAGCTGAGATGACTGACCTCCAACAGCCATAACCATCTTCCTATGCACCAGGTTTAACTCCAATAAGGGGAAGCAAGCTTCATCACGGCTTTCCAAAGGGAAGTAGGTAAATATTTATCAAATAAATGTTTAAAGGGTGTCAGGAAAGGATGGGTGTTTTGACATTGTAGGGTCAGAGAAATTTCAGAACGGATACAGGGATAATGGGACAAGTGGTTTGTTATAGTATATAAAACAGTTTTTTGGTGTTGCTGGGCCTTTGGAATCTGATATTTCACCAGTGAGTCAGATTCCAAGACCTGCAAAATATTATTTTGATGTTGTTCTTGCTGTTGGTGTGTGCACATCAATAAAAACTGCTCCCAAACAGGCTGATTTATGTTTGACTGAGTCCCCTGATATTTACTGACAGCATGTAAGCCCAATAATTGGGAGAACTATAAACAGAACTCTCAGGAATAAACACAGACAGCCTTTAGTTTCCTGTTTAAATCTCACATCCCAGCTGTTGAACAATTTACATGTCATTACATTTAGTATTAGATAAATGGGACCAGATCTGCAATTAAAGGCTTCAGCTCCTCACTGATTCCCCTCCCTCGGTAAATCCCATACTCGCTTTCCAGAAACCATTCCTCATTACTGTAGCCTGCTTTTCAAATGGACTCAGGGTCCATGGACATGAGGTGCAAATCCATTTGTCAATCAATATTGCTGCTGGCTTTAGCATCTTAATTCAGCTCCCAGGATGCTGGACAAGTGAGGCCTCCAAGGATCCAGGCCTGAGATCCAGGCTCTAGGCAAGGAATGCCCTCAGGTTTCAGACCTTCAGATTTAGGCCCCAGCTTTCAACTGACTCAATCCCCAGGTCTCAAGCTCCTGTCTCCAACTTTCAGGCTAGAAGCCTAATCTCCAAGGCACAGGTTTTAGGCCAAAGACCCAAATTCCAGGTCTCAATCCACAGGGTTCAAGTTTCAGGCTGTAGGCCCAATTTCCAGGCCTCAATCTATAGGGTTCAAGTTTCAGATTATAGGCCCAATCTTCAGTGTTCAAGTTTCAGGCCATAGGCCCTGTTTCCAGGCAACAAACTCCAGGCTTCTGGCCCCAGCCTCCAGTCGCCAGGCCACAAACCTCAGGCCCCAGGCCACACAGAGGGAAAGATAAACAGTAATAATCAGAAAATGATGTACTAGTCATACTGGAGCTCTATTTTGAAAAATACGAGTCGAATCATTCACAAAAGATTGACTGTTCTTTCCATGTGGACATGAAATCTAGTTATGAGACCTTCCAAGTCCAGGTGTTATTGAACATATTTACAAGAGATAGTAAGAAAGGAATCTTACCAGGAGTCTTACAGACCCAGGTTCCAGTTCCACGTGATGATATATGTTACTGTGAGATAGCTCCTTTCAGACATGCTCAGTAGCTATATTGAAAGATGGCTATAATTATCTTTACTTTCCATTCTGTAGGCCCGAAATATTTTCACAATAACTTTCTTTTTACTAATTGCTGTTGTATGTGGCTCAGAAAGAGTTAATACTGAGGAGTGTCAAAAACATCAACCACTATCCTAATGTCACACGGATCTAAAAACAAACAACGTAGGATTTTAAAGGACTAAGATCTGACATCCAGTTATAGAACAGAACCTTAGAATCATACAATGCGGAGGAAACCATTTGGCCCGTCGAGTCTGTACCAACAAAACTGCTCTAGATCTCCACTAGTCCCACTTTCCAGCACTCAACCCATAGCCTTGAATGTTATGACATTTCAAGTGCTCATCCAAATACTTTTTAAAGGTTGTAAGGTTTCCCACCTCAACTACCCTCCCAGGCATGCTCTGGGTGAAAAAAGTTTTCCACAAGTCCCCTCTGAACTTCCTACCCTACACATTGAAATTACATCCCCTTGTTATTGACCCTTCAACTAAGGGGTACATCTGCTTTCTATATTCTTTCTATATCTAGGCCTGTCATAGTCTTATACACCTCTGTCAGGTCCCTGTTCAACCTTCTCTGCTCCAAAGAAAATAGCCCGAGCTTATCCAGCCTCTCTTCATTGCTACAGTGCTCCTCCTAATCTCTGTAAGAATGTCTATCATATCCGTGTAACCTGGAGCTTGTTGTTGTCATGCAATAAACTATTTATTATTCAAGACAAGAGTCTATTTTAGTTAGATCAGGAATTGGTTCCCTGTACCACATTAAACCAAACAGATCCGATGGAGCCCTGCATTTAAAAGAGCAGACGGCGAGGAGCTCAGTTTAGCTGCACACACAACATAGTGAGCAGCAGGTGGATTATCTTCAGACTCAGCTTTAACTCACTGAACAAGCAAGGAGTGTGCTCAGCAGCAGGCAAAGGTTGAGTGTACAGAAGAAATCCTCAGAGTGAGATTCACCAAGGAAGAATTTATAGTCTGTGTTGAAAACATTTCAGATCTGGTAAGAGACTGTTTCAGTGGGAGAATGGCAAATCCCTCGCAGAGGGTCATTTAGTAACTGAAAAGCGGGGGCACAGACCGCATCGTGGGCAGATCCAGGATCAGAGTCCATTCGCTCCAGTGCTGCCTGATCCAGCCCCAATCAAAAACGGAGTGCCCCCTGGAGGCTGGGCTGCAGTTATTGGGCCCTGTTGTCCCCTCCAATCCTGGGCCTTGATTACAAGACAGTGATCCATAGCAGGGAGGCAATGGCCTAGTGGTATCATGGCTGGGCTATTAACCCAGAGATCCAGGTAATGTTCTGGGGACCTGGATTCTAATCCCGCCATGGCAGATGGTGGAATTTGAATTCAATAAAAATCTGGAATTAAAGGTTGAATGATGACCATGTGTTGATTGTTGGAAAATCCCATCTGGTTCACTAACGCCCTTTAGAGAAGGAACCTGCCATCCTTACCTGGTCTGGCCTACATGTGACCCCAGACATACAGCAATGTGGTTGACTCTGACCTGCCCTCTGGGTAATAAATGCTGCCTAGCCAGTAACACCCTCATCCCATGAATGAATTTTATAAAAGAGGAAGCCTGAGTTGGTGTACAGCTGGAGAGTGAATGGCCATTGAAGGCTTCATGAGTAAAATCCAAATCTCTGGTGGGTGAGGATAGGCATTACAAACCCACACAATATTTTTTTATTCATTCATGGGACATGGGCATCATTGGCTGGACCAGCATTTATTGCCCTGTCCCTAGTTGCCCCTTGAGAAGGTGGTGGTGATCTGCCTTCTTGAACCGTTGCAGTCCACCTGCTGTGGGTTGACCCACAATGCCCTTAGGGAGGGAATTCCAGGATTTTGACCCAGCGACAGTGAAGGAACGGCAATATATTTCCAAGTCAGGATGGTGAGTGACTTGGAGGGGAACCTGGAGGTGGTGGTGTTCCCATATGTCTGCTGCCCTTGTCCTTCTAGATGGAAGTGGTCGTGGGTTTGGAAGGTGCGGTTTGAGGATCTTTGGTGAATTTCTGCAGTGCATCTTGTAGATGGTATGCGCTGCTGCTACTGAGTGTCAGTGATGGAGAGAGTGGATATTTGTGGATGTAGTGTCAATCAAGCCGGCAGCTTTGTTCTGGATGATGTCAAGTTCCTTGGTTGTTGTTAGAGCTGCACTCACCCAGGCAAGTGGGGAGTATTCCATCATAATCCTGACTTGTAGATGGTGGACAGGTTTTGGGGAATCAGGAGGTGAGTTACTTGCCGCAGTATTCCTAGCTTCTGACCTGCTCTTGTAGCCACTGTGTTTATGTTCCCTGATCTCCAGGGTATATGTGACAATCTTGTCTCTGCTACCTCATACTCACACTTTGGTACCAGCTCCCAGAGAGGCTCCTGTTCTACTCTCACTATTGCAGGAAACGTCTTCCCTCATCAACTCTCAACACCCTCCACCCCCACACTTGCCCCTCCCCCCATCTTACTGACTCCACATGCCCTCTGTGCTGCCCACTCACTCACTCGGGCACTTCACTAGCTCTCTCGCACTGTGCCACCCGCTTCCATCTAACTCAATCCCTGTCTTTATCTCCGTTCCGGAGATAACAGCCCATTTTTGGGCAGAAAGGGGCCAAGAAATGCAGACCTGCCCACATCCTGTGGATGAACGAGCCCTGACTCCACCTAAAACCTTCCATTGTCTCCAACTGAAGCTACATGTGACCATTCCCATTGTATTTACAGCTCCCCTGTGAGCTGAACTCAAGACCATTTTATAATGTAGATAACTTCCAGCATTGGGTAACGAAACCCAGCGGTGTTCCCTCGCTGAAACACAGAGGGAGCAGTTTTCCCACTTTTAAGACTGGATTTAACATCTGATCGCAGCAACTCCCAGGCAGAACACCAGCATTGACGCGCTCCCCATGACTCCCAGCAGTTCCCATCTCAAACCACTCCCAGACAGTGCCCAGTCACAATACTATCCACATCTCCTGCTCACTGTCTCCTCCATCTGTGTGATGACAACAAATCGTTTCTGAAGAAGGATCCCGACCCGAAACGTCAGCTTTCTGCTCCTCTGATGCTGCCTGGCCTGCTGTGTTCCTCCAGCTCCACACTGTGTTATCTCTGACTCCAGCATCTGCAGTTCTTACTATCTCAAATCACACCCAGTAGTTCCTTCACTGACTCCTCCAGACTACTGAACCTAATTAACTTCCTTCAAAATATTAATGCAATTTGTTTAAACCACTTAAAAGTTGATTGGCAGTTGATATTTGACTGAAGAATATGATCTGCAATTTGCAATTCGATATTGGAGATATGTCCCTTACCTTTAAAAGTGTGATTGGGTGGGTACTGCTCCATTTTGTGGAATTATCGCAATTTGCCCAACCCACAAAACAGTGGACCGTTGAGTTGCACATCACCTCTTCTTAAAACATCTGTTGTTTTATTTCCCAACATCTTCCCTCCGAAAGCTACATGATTCATCTGTACTGGCTCCAAAACCAGCAGAAGACCATCAATGGGCAGGCAGCGGGTGAAGTCAGACATCCTCTGAACAATAACCTGGGCAATGCCACCATATACACCAAGCCACCACATTTGAACACTTGCAACAATGGTAGCTGTAGTTCAGTGGCTACTTGCACTCGAATATCTCTGTATGGATATCAGTTTAAATGAAGATGAAGGTGAGCTGCTGGGAATGCTGTGATGTAGGATTCTGCAGTTCAGTTGAAGCCAGGGACGCAGCATTGTTCGAGGGTCTGCTTTATGGGCAGGGCCATGCCTGCCCTCTCACAAAAGAAACTGTCACTTCAATTTCCAAGATTTGATTGATCGATTTATTGTCACATGTACCTGAGTACAGTGAAAAGCTTTGTTTGCAAGCAGTACAGGCAAGGACATGCAGATCATTGGGTGAAAAAAAAACTTGGACAGAGGAATACAGGTTACACCTGACAGGGTGTGCACTAGGCAAGATCAACATTAGCATGATCAACATTAATTGAAGTTAGACAGTCCATTCAACAGTCTGATAATGACCAGGAAGGAGCTGTTCCTGAACCTGCTTGTGCGTGTGTTCAGGTTTCTGTATCTTCTGCCTGATGGAACAGATTGTGGGAGAGCAATGCCAGCATGCGATGGGTCTTTGATGATGTTGGCTGCCTTTCCACGTCAATGCACCATGTAAATGGAGTCCATGGATGGGAGGTTGGATTCCGTAATGGTCTGGGCTGTGCACACCACCTTCTGTAGTTTCTTACGGTCCTGGGCAGAGCAGTTGCCATACCAGGCCGTTATACACCTGGACAGCATGCTTTCTATGGTGCATCTGTAGAAGTTGGTGAGGGACTTTATGGACGTACCAAATTTCCTGAGCTGCCTAGGGAAGAAGAGGCATTGTTGTGCCTACTTGACCATTGTATCTACGTGGGAAGTCCAGGACAGGTTGTCAGTTATCATCCCTCCTAGGAACTTGACGCTCTCGACCCTCTCAACCCCAGCTCCGTTGATGTAGATGGAGGAGTGTTCTCCACCTTTCTTCCTGAAGTCAATGATCAGTTCTTTGATTTTTCCGATGTTGTTTCATTGCATCACGTCACCAAGCCCTTTATCTCCTTTCTGTATTCTGACACGTCGTTGTTTGTTATCTGTCCTACCACAGTGTTGTCACCAACCTGTAGATGGCGTTCGTTCAGAATTTGACAACACAGCTGTGGGTGTACAGGGAGTATAGCAAGGGGCTGAGGATGCATCCTTGCGGGGATCCAGTGTTGTGTTATTGTGGAGGAGGTGCAGTTACCTATCCTCACTGATTGTGGCGTTTGGGTCAGAAAGCTGAGGATCCAGTTGCAGAAGTTGGAGCCGAGACCAAGGTTACACAGTTTTGAGATCAGTCTGGAGGGGATACTGGTGTTGAAGGTGGAACTGTAGTCAACGAGCAGGAGTCTGATGTAGGTCAGGGATGTCCTCTCTGGCATCGTGTGACAGTTTTTATCCCTTGACTAACATCTCTGAAACAGATGAACTGGCTGTCACCAAATTGCTGCTTCTGTGATCTTGCTGTGCACAATATAGCTGCCACATCTCCGACATGAAAATTACGCGACTACTCCAATGCTGCAATGTGTATGAAATGCTCTGGGACTTTTGTGAAGTTTATGAACAGTGACATGGAGGTGTAGTTTTTGATTTAGCATTTGGGGGAGGGAGATGAGGGTGGGAGCATCATTACATTGGAGTTTATCTTCACCATGTTATTGCAATCCTTCTTCCTACAAGCCTCATTTTTGTGACACTGATCTCTGTGACATATCACCTTTTTTTAAATTTATTTGTTCACGGGATGAGAATGTCATTGGCCAGGCCAGTATTTATTGTCCATCCCTAATTGCCCAGAGGGAAGTTATGCATCAACCACATTGCTGTGGGTCTGGAGTCACATGTAGGCCAGACCAGGTAAGGAGGGCAGATTCCTTCCCTAAAGGGCATTAGTGAACCAGATGGGTTTTCCCTGACAACCAGCAAAGAATTCACAGTCAGCATTAGATTCTTAATTCCAGATATTTATTGAATTCAAATTCCACCAGCAGCTATGGTGGGATTTGAACCCAGGTCCCCAGAACATTAGAGATAACAAGGTGTAGAGCTGGATGAACACAGCAGGCCAAGCAGCATCAGAGGAGCAGGAAGGCTGACGTTTTGGGCCTAGACCCTTCTTCAGAAATGGGGGAAGGGAAGGGGGTTCTGAAATAGATAGGGAGAGAGGGGGAGGCGGATAGAAGATGGACAGAGGAGAAGATAGGTGGAGAGGAGACAGACCGGTCAAAGAGGCAGGAATGGAGCCAGTAAAGGTGAGTATAGGTGGGGAGGTAGGGAGGAGATAGGTCAGTCCAGGGAGGATGGACAGGGGGTGGGATGAGGTTAGTAGGTAGGAGATGGGGGTGGGGCTTGAGGTGGGAGGAGGGGATAGGTGGGAGGAAGGACAGGTTAAGGAGGAGGGGACGAGCTGGGCTGGTTTTGGGATGCAGTAGGGGGAGGGGAGATTTTGAAGCTTGAGAAGTCCACATTAATACCATTGGGCTGCAGGGTTCCCAAGCGGAATATGAGTTGCTGTTCCTGCAACCTTCGGGTAGCATCGTTGTGGCACTGCAGGAGGCCCAGGATGGACATGTTGTCTGCGGAATGGGAGGGGGAGTTGAAATGGTTCGCGACTGGGAGGTGCAGTTGTTTAGTGCGAACCGAGCGTAGGTGTTCTGCAAAGCGGTCCCCGAGCCTCTGCTTGGTTTCCCCGATGTAGAGGAGGCCACAACGGGTACAGCGGATGCAGTATACCACATTAGCAGATGTGCAGGTGAACATCTGCTTGATGTGGAAAGTCTTCTTGGGGCCTGGGATGGGGTGAGGGGGGAGGTGTAGGGGAAGGTGTAGCACTGCCTACGGTTGCAGGGAAAAGTGCCAGGTGAGGTGGGGCTGGAGGGGAGTGGGGAGCGGACGAGGGAGTCACGAAGAAAGTGGTCTCTCCGGAAAGCAGATAAGGGTGGGGAGAGAAAAATGTCTTTGGTGGTGGGGTCGGATTGCAGATGGCAGAAGTGTCGGAGGATGATGTGTTGGATCCGGAGGTTGGTGGGGTGGTACGTGAGGACGAGGGGGATTCTTTTTTGGGTGTTATTGCGGGGAGGGGGTGTGAGGGATGAGTTGCGGGAAATGCGGGAGACACGGTCGAGGGTGTTCTCGACCACTGAGGGGTGGAAGTTGCGGTCCTTGAAAAACGAGGACATCTGAGATGTACAGGAGTGGAATGCCTCATCCTGGGAGCAGATGCGGCGGAGGCAAAGGAATTGGGAATAGGGGATAGCATTTTTGCAGGAAGGTGGGTGGGAGGAGGTGTATTCTAGGTAGCTGTGGGAGTCGGTGGGCTTGAAATGGATATCGGTTTCTAGGTGGTTGCCCGAGATGGAGACAGAGAGGTCCAGGAAGGTGAGAGAGGTGTTAGAGATGGTCCAGGTGAACTTAAGGTTGGGGTGGAAGGTGTTGGTGAAGTGGATGAACTGTTTGAGCTCCTCGTGGGAGTACGAGGCGGCGCCGATACAGTCATCAATGTAACGGAGGAAGAGGTGGGGTTTAGGGCCGGTGTAGGTACGGAAGAGGGATTGTTCCACGTAACCTACAAAGAGGCAGGCATAGCTTGGGCTCTTGCAGGTACCCATGGCCACTCCCTTTGTCTGTAGGAAGTGGGAGGAATTGAAAGAGAAGTTGTTGAGAGTGAGGACGCGTTCGGCTAAGCGGATGAGGGTGTCAGTGGAGGGGGACTGGGTCGGGCCTGCGGAACAGGAAGAAGCTCCCTACCTGCATCCGTGACACCACCCATGCCCTCTACCTCCTCCAGAACTTCCAATTCCCCGGTCCCCAATACCTCATCTTTACCATGGACATCCAGTCCCTATACACCTGCATTCCCCATACAGATGGCCTAAAGGCCCTCCGCTTCTTCCTGTCCCGCAGGCCCGACCCAGTCCCCCTCCATTGACACCCTCATCTGCTTAGCCGAACTTGTCTTCACCCTCAACAACTTCTCCTTCAATTCCTCCCACTTCCTACAGACAAAGGGGGTAGCCATGGGTACCCGCATGGGCCCAAGCTATGCCTGCCTCTTTGTAGGTTACGTGGAACAATCCCTCTTCCTTACCTGCACCGGCCCTAAACCCCACCTCTTCCTCCGTTACATTGATGACTGTATTGGCGCCGCCTCGTGCTCCCACGAGGAACTCGAACAGTTCATCCACTTCACCAACACCTTCCACCCCAACCTTAAGTTCACCTGGACCATCTCTAATACCTCTCTCTCCTTCCTGGACCTCTCTGTCTCCATCTCCGGCAACCACCTAGAAACCGATATCCATTTCAAGCCCACCGACTCCCACAGCTACCTAGAATACACCTCCTCCCACCCACCTTCCTGCAACAATGCCATCCCCTATTCCCAATTCCTTCGCCTCCGCCACATCTGCTCCCAGGATGAGGCATTCCACTCTCGTACATCTCAGATGTCCTCATTTTTCAAGGACCACAACTTCCACCCCTCAGTGGTTGAGAACGCCCTCAACCGTGTCTCCTGCATCTCCCGCAACTCATCGCTCACACCCCGTCCCCGCAATAACAACCAAAACAGAATCCCCCTCGTCCTCACGTACCACCCCACCAACCTCCGAATCCAACGCATCATCCTCCGACACTTCCGCCATCTGCAATCCGACCCCATCACCAAGGACATTTTTCCCTCCCCACCCTTATCTGCTTTCCGGAGGGACCACTCTCTCCGTGACTCCCTTGTCCGCTCCACACTCCCCTCCAGCCCCACCTCACCCGGCACTTTTCCCTGCAACCGCGGGAAGTGCTACACCTTCCCCTACACCTTCCCCCTCACCCCCATCCCAGGCCCCAAGAAGACTTTCCACATCAAGCAGATGTTCACCTGTACAGGAACAGCAACTCATATTCCGCTTGGGAACCCTGCGGCCCAATGGTATCAATGTGGACTTCACAAGCTTCAAAATCTCCCCTCCCCCTACCACATCCCAAAACCAGCCCAGCTCGTCCCCGCCTCCCTAACCTGTCCTTCCTCCCACCTATCCCCTCCTCCCACCTATCCCCTCC